>NC_089685.1:62965960-63268991 GCF_031753505.1 Anomalospiza imberbis
CGAACAAGACAAAAAGACTGGCCAGACTTTGTGAAGTATAAAAGCAAAAAGCACTTTGGTAATACTGAACAATATAAAACAAAGACATTACCCAAGAAAGATTATTATTCCAGAAACTCTACTGCATATTAAACTATAAGGTGTTGCTAGGGAGAGCAAAATCAAAGACAATGGGGACAAGTGGTGAAATTAAAGCTCTGATCTATCAAGAAATTAAAAAATTGACACATTCTAATGAAAAGATGCAATTTGTATGTTAACAGAAATAGACTATTTGTCAAAGGTAACAGGAATATAAAAAACCTAACGACCCCAAACCCCACTATTCTCAAGATTAGCAATATTTCAATGACCTTGAGCCTGGCCTTGGATTTATTAAATACCAGCTCTGCAAAAAAGGGTTCATTTTCAATCCCCTGTGTACAACTCAGTATAAATTATGCTGATGCTTCAGCTACACTGGACATTTTTTTTTTAAACTAGAATAGTGTTACACAGAGATCCTCAATCCAATCATGGAAGCCAGTTTTACAAATGGTCCTTTCTCCTTATCCTTCCCCATCCTGCCCATTTTGTTTAAATGCTTCCTTTCTAGCCAGTTAGTTTCTGAACAGTTCAGCACATGTGGTTTAGGAATTACAGGGCAAGCAGGAGGGGGGGGAATACAATTATCAATACAATAACTGCCTTCTCACAAAGCCAGAGAAAATATAGCCTGAAATGGCTTTTCTTGGTTTAGATTTTAGTCACTCAACATTTTTGGGCAGCTGTGTCAAGTAAATCACACTCTTCTCCCACCATCCAACAGAAAATACCTTCAGAAACTGAAACAGCTCCTCCACCCCCCTTAAACCTTCTGTGTAGTGTTAGGGTAGCACTGAGACAGCAATCTAGGTGCCAACACTGCAAGACCTGAGTTCCTTAAGGACAATGTTACTTTGCCAAGCACTTAGACATATGCAGCCACAACAGAAAGTATTGGAAAATCTTCTGGAACAAGACAAAACCGCCCCAAAGTAGATCCTGTATGATAACAACTCACTAAACAGCCTTACTCTGGAAGAGAATCTTTGCAGAACAGTAATCTAGAACTCAAGAGAAAGCATTCACGACACAAAGAGTATGAGTAAACCAGTTACATTTTTCGAAATTCTCAATTATACTAAAAAAAGCTGTCATATCACATGAGCCCAGTATCAAGAGATGATCAGGACATACAAAGTACGTCCCAGTTCCCACATCCTACTCGGTGCATGGGGAAAGAGGTAACCATTAATTCAACACGAAGCTTCCACAAACGTAACACGTCTGCAAGAGTGAGAACAGACTGAGTATGAGTACCACATGCAGAACATTTAAATTATCTCTAATTGCTGCCTACCCTCGGGTGCAGGATTCTCTTGTTGGTAAGTTAAGAGCTGCACAGCATAAGTGGAACTGCTCTTTTCCAGCAGCCACCACAACTATCTGGATTTATGGGCGACCACCATGCACCCCGACAAAAACTGCGGGCAGCTTTCCGCAGCAATCCTCCTCGCTGTGTGACCGCAGAGCGATCTCAAACCTGACGGCACATCTCGTATCTCCCACCGGGTATGACTGCCTCCGGATGTTAAGCTTTTACTTGGCTGTTTGAGGCGCTTGTTTTTAAAAAACGTTGCCCACTTGGGTCAATCCCACGCTGCCTTTTAGAAAACAACAGCCATACCTGCCTGCTGACTAACACGATGGTTCGGGCCAGACTTTAGACAAATCTGTAAGGACACAAAATCCCACCCTGCTCTACTGAAGCGGTTGTTGGCCTGGGGGGAATTTTTTTGGTTCGCTATGTCCTCCCCTCGATGATCAGAACCTCGAAAGCGCGTGTGCCCCTCTACGGTGACAGGGCGGAAAGGCTGCGCGCCGCGGACACCGCCAGGAGCGGACCCCCAACAGCAGCAGCGCGGCCGGCACGGCCGCCCGGACACCAGCCGGCGCCGGCAGCTCCGCGGGGGGAGGCGGTGCCCGGCTCCCCCCACCCCGCCGCTGACGGGCCCGGCAGCCCCGCCCCGCGGGGGGTGCGGGCAACGGGCCTCGGGCCTGCCAATCACGGCGAACAGCGCCCGGCCCGCCCGGTACCGCGGTGACCTCCGGGGCTGCGGCGGCTCCGCCCGCTCCTCCCCGCCCCACCGCGGCCGAGGAGGCACTTACCGTCCCGGGACGTGCCCATGAGCTGGTCCAGCATGGCGCGCATCTGGGCCTGCGCCGACATCTTGAGCGCGGGGGGGGCCGGCGCGGCCCGGCCGAGTCACGCCGACAGCGGCCTACAAGGCCCGAGGCGCGGCGGGCGCTCGGCCCTGCCCCTCGCGTCACGGGCGGGGCCGCTCCCCCGCCGCCGCGGGGGGAGGGAGGGAGCGGGTGCTGCCCCCGCCCGGCTTTCCCGGCGGGAAGCGGAGCGGGAAACTCGCTTCGTGCCCGACTCGGTGCCGCCGCACGCTCCCTCGCTCCCGCTCCCTCCCGCGCCCGCCACGCGCGCGCGCCGGCGGGAACGGAAACCCACGCGCACGCGCCTTGCGCTCTTTCGTCCGCTCCGCAACGTCAGCACGGACGGGCTTCGGCGCTCGCCCATTGGCCACGGCCTGCGCCGCTCGGCCAGTGACGCACCGCGCGGCGAGGCTCCTGATTGGGCCGCCGGGCTGGGCCGTTCTGGGCGCGCTGATTGGCCAGGAAGGCCCGCGTGGCCCGTGTGACGCCACGGTCTCCGGGTCAGCGGCGGCGCCGGGCGGGGCCGGGGTCCCGGGCGGGGCCGGGGTCCCGGGCGGGGCCGGGGTCCCGGGCGGGGCCGGGGTCCCGGGCGGGGCCGGGGTCCCGGGCGGGGCCGGGGTCCCGGGCGGGGCCGGGGTCCCGGGCGGGGCCGGGAGCGCAGCGCGGGCACGGCTCCCGCCTGGGGACCGCTCCCTCCGGGACTGACACGCAGCACCGCTGCTGCGGCCCCTGCTTCTCTCAGGTGCCGACTACAGTCGTGGTGAGACAAGTTACTGTAATACCCCGCTAACTGGAGAACCTCTCTTGAAACTGAGGCTACCGGCATGCGCGGCTGGTGATTCAACTTACAGAGCATCAAGATCCATTAAAAAAAAAAAAAAAAAAAAAAAAAAAAAAAAAAACCCAACGAATTTTACCCATTCTAACGCCTGCATTTGGTGACTCTTCTTTGTCAGCCGTCGTGTTGCCATCTAGTGCCCAAAACCCGCCGCAAAGATCAGTTCTGATCATGCACAGGCGTTGTCGTGTTCAAGGTTAGCTCCATACGAGTGAAAAAAGGCAACGCCATCTCCCCTAACACCCCCCTCGCCCCAGTTATCTGTATTTCAGGACTGGCAGAGAAGATGCTCTTCTGTAACAAAATTAGGAAAAGATTCTCTACCCAGTGCCCTTCAGCTAATTAGATTATGTCCTAGCTTTGATTTTTTTTAACTCTCAATATACTTTTGTTAGTCATCAGGTTGGATTGAAGGGGAAGTAAATGGAAGAGACACCAATGCTTGTCAGAACTGTTTAGTACCTTGGTGTGCTTAGGGGAAATTGAGAAATTTTAGTGACTATTTACATCAACACCATACACACTTTTAGTTCCTTCTACTCTTTAAAGAGCATCTGTGTCTGGCCAAATGATCGCTTTAAAAAAAAAAATTAAATTTTCTTCTTTCCCTTCTCAAGCAATCTCCTATCGAATGCAGCAGTTTTCATTCAATAATGCTGAACAAGAAGAGTGTCACAGCCATTCCCAGTGAGCGGTGACGCCGCACAGCTCTGATCTACCGAGCTGAAAATAGGCTGATACGTTTCCACCTGTTATATCAAGGCTTTTCAGAAAAAACACCATTTAACTAGTGAGACACTGTGAGACTTGCAAACTGGAATTCTGGGCAACAGAACCCTAAAACTTGTAGTTCACATCTCCTTGCCTTACCCAAGCAGACCAAATGTTCCGTTTTAAGGATCTTTTGTGCCACTCCACTATACTGCAGGGATCAAACCATCCCCAAGTTTTAAATACAGGGGAAGGAAGAAGAAGACTTAAATGAGCTGATTCTCTTTGCAAAGCTTTTCTGACAGAACACTTTGTTTTCCCTGGCAGTAAAAAAACCCCAACACACACACACTCTAATTTTCTTAAGGGCTGTTCCAGGCTTCTCCCCAGGTAAACCTCACATTTTTAGCCATTTCAAGTCATTCTCGATTTACATTTCTTACATATCCTGCACACAGTTCAACACTCTCCTGTGAACAGCAATGTGAAAAATGCATATTTTATGATTGGCTTTTCACAAATATTAAATTGAATACTGTATGTGTTATGTTATATTGATTAGAAGTGCTGTATTAACATTTTAATCGTATGGTAAATGCAGTTTTGTAGTTAAAATAGAGCCTATGTATGTGGGTTTTTTTTTTTTACTAGCTCAAGCAAGAGATGAGATAATGAAGAAACTCTTCACACAGAGATGGCAATGATGGGGGCCCATAAAGAATTACTGCCTCCTTATCGGAAAAGACAAACATTCTTCCACCTTCTCTCCGTCTTTATGGAACCACCAGGATTAAGGGGAAGAAGTTGACAAAAACCAGAAAAGTTCTTAATTTGCAAGCAATTTATGCATCATGTATGAGATGTATGAATATGCAACAGGCTGTTGCTTTTAAAGGTTATTCCTTTGTTCACAAGGCATGCTTATCGGGCTAAAGTGCCCGAGAGCATCTGGACGTCCGTAATTCTTTGCTTTTTATTGTCTTGTAATTGTCCTAACTCTAAATTTTCATTACTCTAATTGTATTACTATTTTTATAACCATTTTATTATTATTAAACTTTTAAAATTTTAAAAACCAAGTGATTGGCGTTTATAACAAGCAACAACTCAAGACCTTTTATAAAAAGACCGTGGCTCCGGATTTGCGAGATGAGTGAGAAAGCGCAGTCCCGTTTGTGCACGCCGTGTGACTGGCTACAGTCAGTTCCCCTCAGCTTCTCTGAGATTCACAGGGTGAGGGCAGCACAGGACGCTGCCAGGTGCACAGCTGACTTTTCAAGGACACAGAGAAACACGCAACTCATTAAGAATTCACCTCTCTGAATCACTGCCGCTCGCTCACCGCCACGGTAAAAACCAAAAACATCTTTAAGGTGGAAGAGGTTTGTGCTCCTGCAGTGCTCGCCAGAATCCACAGATGCTCCACATCAGAGACCTTTGTTCTAGAGAGAGTAGGGAATGTCACATCCAGAGTACGGCTGGGAAATCCTCCAGCAAACGCCGGACAAATTCTCTCACCTACCGCTTCTGAATCACGCGGGGGGACCAGGAACCCCTGCAACCCCACAGACAAGCAGTTCATCAGCGAAGGCTGACGATTTTCCACTGCAACCAAGCTCTCTGTCAGCCCGCGGAAGGGTGCCCATCCTAACACGCATTCACAAGGACGGGATGGGCGTCTGGGAATCCTGACAAAGGGACAGGGAGTCGGTTATCTCCGGTTACGGCTTTCGCACCACAGCCTAAAAGTGACCAAAGGCACCTGCTAGAGAACCCAGCCCACTCCCGCAGCTCTAGGATATTCGTTTATTGAGGAATAAACACTGGACACAGCAGTCCCGTCTCAGCCCTTCCCTCCCGGCTGCTGAGGCAGTCTGAAGCCCACCAGCCCGGCGACCTCCTGGGGCGAGCGCTCGCCCCTGCCGTGGTACTCGCGGTGCAGGGCCTCGTGCTCCCGGACGCTGCGGAGCAGGCACAGGTAGGTGGCGGCCTGGAAGTGCAGCTCCTGCTGGGCCCGGCACAGCTTCTCGCTGGTCACCTGCGGGGAGCGGCGGCGGTCAGGGCGGCCCCGAGGCCTCGCCGAGGCCTCGCCGAGCCCCGGGGGCTGCCGGGGCAGGGGTGGGGAGGGGAAGGCCGCGCGTACCCGGTGCGCGCGGAAGGCGGCGAGCACGTGCCGATAGGCGGGGCTGTCGCGATAGGAGCGGCCGGCGGCGCGGCGCAGCTCGCGCAGGAGCGCGCGCAGGGTGCGCAGCGGGGCTCCCGGCGCCGCCATCTTCCGAGCCGCGCGCGGGCGCGCCGGCCAATCGAGCGCCGCCGCCGGGCCTCGCCCTCGCGCCCCGGCAGTGCGGGCAGTCGAGCGCCGAGCGAACGATCGCCTCTTCCTACTCTCCGCCGCCCTCCCCCGCCACTGTAATCGGCGCCGGTCAAGTGCCGGGGGTCGAGCGCCGAGGCGTGCCCGCTGCACGTCTCGCGCTGGGCTCTACGCTTCGAAGCCGGCCTGTGGGAACGGAGCGCGAGCACCAGGACCCGTCCGAGAGGCGCAGCATACCGCAGGAAACCTGCTCGGGCCGCGGGCGCGTCCCCCGCCAGTTTCTGGGGCTTCTGGTTTAAAGGGCGCTTCGGGTCCCGCTGCAGCCAGAAGGGGACGCCCAGGAAGAACCGCAGGATCGCAGACCCGACGCAGTCGGCGGCTCACAGGGATGCATGAGAGACGGTGCGGCGGAAAAAAAATACCCACCCCAGATGGGACTCGAACCCACAATCCCTGGCTTAGGAGGCCAATGCCTTATCCATTAGGCCACTGGGGCTGCCGCGAGAACAGCGCTCCTGGGTGCGGACTTATCCCTGTCCCCGCCCCTTTCCCTGCACGGCGGGCGCGGCTGGCCGCTGATTGGGCAGCACCGCCCAGCGCGGCTGCCGCGCGGCCCCCGGGAGCCGGGGCCAGGCGGGGCTGAGGCGAGGCCGCGCGTCCCAAAAACGCGGTGTTCCCGCAGGGAAGCGCTCCCTTCCATACTGACCCTTTGGCGGTTCCTAAATTCTGGTCGTTGCACACGGTGTTACCCTTGCTCGGGAGCTTCCCCTGACTGAAGAAGGCTCCCACCCTCAAAACAGAAAAACCCGTCAAAAAGCCCCAAGAGGGCCAACCCTTCAAGTGAAATCATTTCCCATTTTTATTTTTGTGAGAAATCACAGACGCGGGGCTAATATGTACATTCCTCTTTATTTAATACAGCACAGACACGTGACACATAAAAAAACAGAAAAGTACACTCATGAAAAAGCCTGTCGCAGTCAGGGACAGGGAACAGCTACGCCAAATTGAGTAAGGCTCCTACTGCAGAACAGGGGTCTGCCGGCAAGGGTGGATCCCAGAGCAAAGTCTGCTGCCAAAAAAAGCTTGCGCTCCTTTCAGGAAAGCAGAAAAGGGCAAGTCCCTTCCGGAACAGGTGAAGGCAGCGTTACCCACAAGGTTTGCAGGATACGAACGCCATGACTGTGTTTGGATCGGAGCACTGATAAAATTAAATGCTCTCCAGTTATTCTCACAGAGGGCCAAGAGTCCTGACCTCTGAAAGCACTGGACTGCTCAGGGATAGGAAACCTGAGTACCTGGAAGGAGTGAAAACGTCAAGTAGTCACACAGAAGAGAGTTAAAATTAGCCTCCCTGATAGGGCTCTGCTAGCCACAACTGGGAATGTGCAGGGAACTAACCAGCTTCCCAACTAACAAAAGACTAACAGCCATTAAACTGACCAGAACAATATACGCACTGGAACTGACGCAGCCTTTTGAGGCAGCAGCTTCTTCCTTTTCCTGCTTCAGTTCAGGATGGAGATAAAGCAGGCACCAGTTCCTCTGGCAAAGAGCCTTACACACTTTTAAAAAATTAAAATACAAAAAAGGGAGACAGGTGTATTTACAAAATCCATGGCTGGTACAGTACATCATTTTTAAGACACACTAAATGCTACAATCTTTCAGATCCTGAGATTATTACAAAGAAAAAAAAAACAAAACAAAACAAAAACAAACCCCAACAACTCAAAACTTGTGTTCAGGTCCAGTTTTATAAGGAGAGAGGAAAGAAACCACACATTTAAAACACAGTATCCCTTGAAGTTATTTGAACACACCTCCCTAAAAAATCCAAATGAAAGTGGTGCTTACCACCCAAATGTAGCTGCATTTGGCTGTTCAGGCTTGTTGTCACAAGAGGGGAGCATTTCACGGGGCAGGTTCCCTGGAGAGCTCATCAGGTAAGCACAAGGCTGCTGGGATCCTCTCTCCATCGCTAGGACCCAAGACCCGGAATGCGCGAGCGTTCAAAGGAGGAAGGTGACCTTGTACAAATTCATACTGGACTGAGGACAGCAGCACAGGAATCACCAACTCAAACAGGTTTGCCATCTCGTATTAACTGTGCACTCCTTTGTTTGAAGCCAAGGAATGCAAAGAATTCTAGCTGTGATTTAACATGTATTAATTAAAAAAAAAAAAAAAAAAAAATCCTCCAGCTTTTTGTTCTGAGCTCCTCAGTGAAAGGCAGCAAAATAGTTTCTCAGCCCTTCATTGCCTGGGGGATCACAGCAAGTCAGGTAGAATTAAACTGGCTATATCCAAACGTGCTAATATATATATATATATATATATATATATAAATATATATATATATATATATATAAAAAGTTACACCAAACAAAGGATACGGAGGCCAAACTGCTGTTGAGGGGATATTCCCCACTGCCATTAGCTGTGCAGGGCACTCTTCTTCACTGACCCTCTTTTAACAGGCAGGCCTAAAGGGACTTGCACCTTCACCTGTTTTTTTTTCCCCCCAATGAAGTATTCTGAACATAGAGATTTTGTATCATCAGAAGTTATCATCACAGATGCCCTTTTATTATAAGCATCTGACTTTAGGTTAGAGAATGGCAACTTTTTAAGGATTACTCATTAAATGCTTCTAACTCTCAGTAAAAGACTACAAGAAACAAATCACATTAACAAGGATACTAGTTTAACTGCTAAAATATAGCACTCCTCAGCAGACTTTCAGGGGGTAAAAAGTAGTAGTTAATTTTGTTGTTGTGGTTTTTTTTTTTTTTAACAGTAGTCCAAAAATAAAATTTCTCCATCTATTTCCAGTACAGATCTTGATAACTATGCAAGAACATGTTACTAATTGCTACATGATGGAATCACCGGCAATAAAACACATACTACAATTCTCACCTCTGAGCTAAATTGTTATTTGTAGTTACATACAACAAGACTAAAAGACCAGTGAGAAATACCTGGGGACTGGAATTTAGTTTTTATTTAGCTGGTAACTCCCCTTGTTTAGAAGCAACTTCATATCAGTGAGAAATTAATTTAATTCACTTCTGATGCTGGAAAGAAACCTGGGATGTCTCAAGAGTTTCTTCCCAAATCCAATCTATACATTAAAAAACATTTCTGCAGCTTCTTAATCCAATTGTGAGAGCTGAATATTCTACAAAACTCTCAGACTAAAACCTGTCACAAGAAGTGATTTTAGCTTCCCTCTCAAGCAACTTTATGACACTTGACATTATGTGTTGCACCAGTGAAAGGGTTTCTTTTTTAAAATATGTTTTTTTTTTCATGTTAGCAAAAAGTTCTGCATTACAGACATTCAAAAATACTCCATTTTCTTTGGGTAAAATTTCAATATTAGCTGGGGTAGCTGGGGAAAGGAATGCATGTAACACTGAAACATGTAAATACTCATCTGCATAGTTGATATTAGTGACTACTAATCAAACTAAGGCCTTAGCTGGAAAAAGCTGAGAACACAAAAAAGTTTCCTTCCCCACTCTGGTGTAATCTGCTAAGTCTCAATGAAGCTCTGTCTACCTCAGCAACTGCTCAGTTTGGCCTATGATAGTGGCATCTTCTGAGTGGTTTTGGTTGATTCTCCCACTCTTTTTCTCTTGGTACTAGACAATAGCAAATATTACTATTTATTGATAAATGCATCTGCACACATTGCTAGGAAGAAACAAAAAACCCTTTTAGCATTGCGCATGATAGGAGCCAAATACAGTGTGCATTGCTTGGTTGGGATTACTTCACCATAAAGAAAAACTTGGTAGTGAATGGTTGTTGTTTAAGCAGGAGATGACAGCAATGGCAGACTGATACACACTTCTAGACACAAAACATGGTGGTGGTTGGGGTAAAACTACAGCTGTCAAAAATGACTACAAAAGACAGGCCTATAGCCGTGACTACTGACAAGTTTAGCAGTTTTACTTATGAGTGTGCAAAAACAGTTGCAGGGAATCTTTGTACTTCCCCAGTTTTGGGCCAATTCCAGGCCATGTTGATCTCTCAGCATAACTCACAGCAGCACCAGGGCTTTCTAGAGCCCCAAAAGGCTATTACAGCAGCAAGGGATCACTGCATCCTAGAAAAAGGATGATGAAGCCTCACCAGAAGTTTCCACAAACAAAGCATTTCCCTACACAACAGTTATTTTTCCAGTGGCCTAGTAAGCATACTTCTGGCTGCTTATTTTGGCAGTGATTTCTTAAGCAGTAGACAGACACAGATTTTTACAACAGCTGCACTTGTTAAAGACTGCAACAGTCAGCCATCATCACCAGCTGTAGATTCCTCATCCCACATATCAGCCCAGGATGAAGAGCACGTGTGTTCAAAAGGAATTAAACAACATAATTGGTGAATGTGGTAAACTTCACTGAAGTAACTTCACTGATGCACCTAAGACAGATGAAGAAGTACCCTCAACTACCACTCCAACTGGCTGAGCTACCAGCAATAGTCCTATCTTTGACTGGCACCATTAGATTGGTAGGAGAAATCCACTTATGGCATATTTTGCGTAATGGGTTAACTCAAACATGTGAAGACAAGCCAAGAACTGAGTTAGGCTATTCTCTGCCAGGAACATATTTGGTACCGTATTTTCTGGTTTCCACACTGGTTCTCCACCCATAAAGGACTCATAATTCCATTCCAACTCTGCAAAATAAATGCTTCCTTTTCATATTGCAACTCAAAATTAGATCTTCCCTAGGGGAAGCACAGCACAGAACTAGAACAGTCTAGTGATGCATATGCATGTTACCTTAAGTTTAGCACTTGGTCCACAAGTGAACTGCTAATTTCAGGTATTCATGTCTATAATAATCAAAAGTTAGATAGATCCTCAGCACAAAGCTGTTAAAATCACTAGATCATCTATTGCAGATAGCTAATTTTGTCTGAGAAGAAGGAAACAAGCACAGATACTATTATGAGGGTTTATCTGCAGCTAAGAACACATGAACTTACTGTTCATTATAGTAAGAGAAGAAACCACTAATGAAATCTCAACAAACTGAGAAGTACAACTTGAAAAGTACGTCATGACGTCATGGTGAGTGACTTAGGCAGCCTGTGAAGCATAGCTAGCTTTAAACACAATTAGCAGCTGCACTTTTGCAGGTTTTACCAAGTTCTTTCTTACATGGTGGAAAGTGACAACTTTGGTTAATGTGAGAATCCTTGCAGTAACTGGTATCAAGTAGGTGTGACCAGCTGCACACAAGATTCTTGCAGTTAATCTCAATTCAAGTATATTGCAAGCTGCTATTTTAACTTTATTTACCTCCCAGCTCCTTGGGGCTGTCAGTCACACATCTCTGCGTCAGACTCAGTGATTGTGTGAAGCAGTCCAGTAATTAATAAGGTTGCCAAACAGGGCCCATCATATTTTACTCATGATCTAATTAAGAAACAAATTCAAAACCTTCAGAGAAAAATGCAACAAGTTTCATTCCTGTTAGCCACTTCCTTTCTCTCATGCACATTTACACACACTCATGCACACACTCTTTTATTGTACTGTCATATTTGCACAAATGTTCAACCTTGAAGTAGCATTTAACAGAGCCAGGAGAATGGAGAAGGATGAATAGGTTTCAGGAGTATTGCTCGTGTGTGTGTGTGTGTGTGTGTGTGCGCACATGTGTGCGTGTGAGAAAGAATGCACAAGCACACAGAACCAATGCCACAGTACAGCAGCTATGAAGTTACACACATTACACACGTGGGTTTGTTTTTTTCTTTACAAAAGGGAGAAAAACCCCAGTTTAACAGCATAATGCCATCTTGGCAAGCTTAAGATTTTCCTCCAAAATGCTTTCCAGCACTTCAGGCTCGCTGAGAAAAGTTTAAAGAGGGTAGGGAAATAAAATTAAAAAAAAAAAGGCACTTAAACAAAGGACAAAGGCCTGATTCACGTAAGTCATGAAGGGTAACAGCCATTTCACCAGAGCTTGGAAAAATCAAAGTCTAGCAACCTTCTTAATAACTTCTTTAAAATTAAAATTGCATAAAGTGTTAATGAATCAGTTGTTTGCCTAATGCTTTAACCTTCTGGTTCATTTTATGAAAAAAACAAACAAAACCAAAACAACTAACAAGCCCAAACTAAAAACCAAGTGTCCCTTTAATGATTTTCCCCCCAGTTCAGCAAAAGATGAAAGTTAGGTGTGGGAGAAAGCCTTCCACAGTTTGGCTTGGATGTAGGTTTTCCCTGCAATGCCATCTTCAAAAAAATCCAGAACAAATGCAGAAGAGGGACCACTGTGCTTTCACCAATTCACTCAAAAACAAACAAAAAAACTGAAACAAAAAAACCCACCAACCCAAACACCCGAACGCTTCTAATCCAACTGTGGGCAAAAGCTAATCAAAAGAAAAAAAAACTGTAAACTAGATTAAAATTTGCTAATAAATACAGCCAAAAGTTCATTTTACGAATGTAGCAGCAAATGTGATAAAGTTAGTTGGAGTCCAAGGTGACTCCCAGAGGGTTACTGGTTCGCACAACTGCTGGCAGCTTGGGAGAGTTGCAGATTTCTCTGTTTCATGTCCTCAAGGGTCTTGCACCAAGTGGAGAAGGAGCGTGGAGGAAGGGTCAGGTGATTGGACTGCAGGAAGGAACAGGCTTTTAGCACCTGTCCCACCCCTAAATCCGTGCATCAGACAGCTTTTATCAGATTCAAACACAAAGCAGAACCCAAGTAATTAAAAGTTTCTTCTGATTAGCAGAAAACAGATGTGAAACCCACAGCATCCGCACTTGTGACTCATTTGATCAGTATTTAGACATGTTTCTCAAATCAACAGAGAAGGCTGGACAAAGTGACTTAGGCCATTTGTGTCTTGGAATGGGAGAACACTGCAGTTATAGTCCAAGGTATAAGGAAACTCTGCAGCCTGTTTTTCATCTAGCCTGCCTTCTTGCTTTGCAAGAGTCTCGAATGATTTCAAATCGCTACCATAGTTTTTGGAACTTTGGATCATGTAGCAGGGAATACTATCCAGACAGTTTCAACATCTAAAACCTATGTTTGAAGTTATTGCTTGCATTTGTTTGGGGCTTTCTGAGAGCTTGACACGTTAGCTCGTATACAGTCCCCAAACCAAGTTCAGCCTTGCTGCCTGAAAAGACAGCTCTACTTGGCTTTCTTATTGCTTGTGAATACTGAGGGTTTATTTAGTATGTACAACAACAGTTTATTTATTAACAAAGGCCCTTAAAAAGTAGTAAAAACATGTGTGTGTGGGGGGAATGTCTTCAGAAGAGCTGCTGTGCAGAAAATAATAAAACATTGCAGTAATCTTTCCCATTTTGTCTATGCTTCCTGCAAAGGTCTCTGGGAACAACCCTAGTATTTCCTTTGATTTGGCATTACTAGATTTAACCAAGGAGAACAGAAAACAGCAAGTAAAGGGTCCCCATCCCCAATGCTGTTCATTCTAAAGACACTCAGAAGCATAATGACTAACAGGAGTATAATGACTGAAAAGAGTCACCTGCTGGGGGGGGTTGTTTGAACTGATGTCACAAACAATGCATGGTCATCTTTATTTTCATCATCCTAGTATCTATTTCCACAGTAAGTATTAGTTTACTTGTTTCCCAAGACTGAGAAGCTCAATAGGACACAGAGGTAGGACTACTCCTACCCTCAAGATTTAGAGAGGATATTCTTCAACTGAAGATGAAGCATACTTCCAGGAAGAAAGGAATGCTGAAAGGGAATTTGTGCTGTAGTTATAAAGGGCTCCAAGTCTCCCAGTCTAAAATTTCAGTAAGTATGAAGACAAAAGATGACAATTTGAATGGGATGCCTTGATGAGGAAAACACAGAAGAGGTAGAACTCTCTTAGGACAGGGTCCTTTAAATATATTGCTGCCCAATGGCTCACTGCCACAACTCCCTAAGCTACATGCATTGTTAAAGTTCTCAGGTTTGACACAGTTCAGAGAATTAACATCCTGTCAGAACTGTTGGGCCTCAAAAAACAAAAGTTGGCTTCCTTCAACTCTTCCTGGAGAAAAGAAAAAAATATCAGATGAAGCTTGCACTCTAAATAGTTGATGGTATTTTGAAAGAATTTGTGCAGTATTAATGCTAGGGTCTACACAGCGTTTGTGTTTCAACTCTAAACCTCAATGGAGACGCAAGCTTATCTGATCAACACACCACATACAAAACATTAGCGCCAGCTAAAAAGCATTTAATTGGCAGATGCTGTGGAGTGAAACTAATGCATCTTAATTCAATCTGTCTTTCACAGAAGTGTTGTGCAAAAACATTTATTGCTGAGCTCAACCCAACATTTTTATACTAAATACACAATATATATTATTTTAAATTTCTGTATATATATTTATATAAAATTAAAATGAGCTCTAAATAGAAAAGAAATTGTTGTCCGATCTAAGAAAAATAAATCATATGTAAAAGAAACTTGCAAGCTCTACGTAATCTAGCAAAATACATTGAAGAGTCATTATTCAGGAGTCAAAGTCTCTCTAAAGGTGTGAGATAACCAGTAGTGTCTGGTTCAGTCTCAAGTCAAACTACCAGAAAAACTATCTACTAAGAATTTCAGCATCTCTGGTCAAAGGAATGTTTCAGGGTTGAAGAAGAAGGGCATCATACTGATTTATTTGCTCCTTTTCCCTATGACTTATTTTAGTTTCTGCCATTCTCACCTTTCATCTGACAGCTCAAGGGACTCAACAGCAAAGTTCTGTGCTAGTGTCAAAAGTGCAACATGTGCTGGATGCTTCCTAATCTTACATGTGAACTGGCTGATGCATTACTATCAAAGAAAAAAACACAAAAAACAACAAAGCAAGCTCTGCAGTCTTCTGCTACCATGTAAGAAAGAGTTCAGGTCAAACTCCCCAGGCCAGCAGGGGCTGGAAATGCTGAAGACAACCTATTCAGCCCCCAGAAGAGAAGGCACCTCTGGTCGCTTTTGAACGACTCCTCTTTGGCTAATGCCTGAAGCAGTATTAATCTGACTCTGGAATAGGTCACAATCAGCTTTCTTTAACTAGCAAATCAATATAATGCATGGCTTCTGGGAGGAGTCAGATAAAAGATGAAGCCTGAGAATGAGAAAAGAACTGGTTGTGGTTTATGAAAGACATGAATAGAGTATCTTTCCAGTAGCAATTAAGCACAAGGTAAAAGAAAGTTTAACAAATGGAAATACTGAAACATTAGCATGATTAAAAAAAAAAAAAAGTGGGAAAGAAATGCTAGTCTGACCAATAAAATGTGGGTTTCTTTTCATGTAAATGGATTTCCATCCCCTTTCTCCCTTAAATAACAACTTTTGTACTAAAAAAAACCTGAAAATAAATCAAATAGTCTGTGTCTCACATACTGATGTACCAGGAGACCTGTTTTTGAAGACAATTCTCAAGAGACTGCATACATCTGTAGGCTCCCTAAAGTGAAACAGCCTTCTAAAGCTGGATAAATGCCCATTATCAGAAACTGCTTTTGTCTAAGGGTTTAATTATAATGCAAAGTATCCCAGCATCATCTCTATTCTACATAACCTTTGGTCCACAACCATATAGTACACTCAGGACCTAAACATACTGGGCACTTTGGGCACTAAGAAAGTGGATGATTCCACTGTATGCAATGAATGGAGAAACCTATTCTAGCACCTTTCACCATTTCCACTTCCCATTGGACTTCACCCAGAAAAAAATGTTGGTGCTGCTGTGGGTTTGACGATCAATTTCTTTTAAGAGCCAATCAGAGCAGATAAAAAAAGGTTGTTTCTTTAGGCAATATCAAACTATGACCAGTCTGCATGACCAGGAGGACCAGTCCTCCTTTTCCTTCTCTCTTTGATCAAGTATTGTTTTATTTTTCTTCTTCCTCTCACCACAGTGCTTAGGATCAAAATATGTAAACATTGACAGAAACAGCAGCCCTGTGACAATAAGCACTTTCCCAACTGGGCAGATTCTGTCAGCCAACCAGAACTGCTTCAGCTCCCTTGCTTGTCCAGAAGTCACTGGTTTTTCCGCTGTAACTTAGTGTCCCCTTTACTTTGGCCTCCATCTGTAGTTGAGAGACAGAAACAAAAGGGAAGAATAAAAGCATGAGTGAACTTTTGTTTTTGTAACTTACAGTAGGAGAGACAGGAATTTGGCAGGTTCAGCTTTAGCATCACCAAAAAGAACATTGTCTTTACTGAGTGGAAGACTTTGCATCCTTTCTGTAGTTCATTTATTAGAAATAGCATTGTTGAAACCTGATATATCAAGCTTCATACCAAAACACTGCCCAGTTTTTTGGTTCTGAGAACTTTCAAAGAATCAAGAATGCCCACCAAGCTGCTGTCACCCTTCCCATTCCTTCTCCAGGCCCCCAGAAAATGCACACAGGTGACAAAGAAAGGTGTACACCCTAAACTGCACCTTCTAAAGCTTTCTGAACATTTTCCTGCTCTAAGCCTTACAAACAGAGAAAGTGTTCTGCTCCAAGTTTCTCTTCTCAATTAAAATATTTCCAATCAAGCATAAAATTCATAAGGAAAGCAGACATTCTATTAAGAAACCATCCCACCATTCACACGTGAATATAGTCTTATAAGAAACATGAAGAAAGCTTTTAGCTAGAAGGTCAGTTTCTCCTTTGAAGGGGAAAGGAAATTTTTTAGTGGAAAAAGACTTTATGCAGCCTATAAACAATCATGTTAGTGTCCAGTAAGTACTATTCCTTTTTCCCCAGTAGTTGAATTTGTACACTCCAGTTTCTAGAATTGTTGCAGTAAAGTAGTGGAATTTTTGAAATTTTTTTTGTTCCTGACATTGAAGAGAAGTAGGGAAAAAAAAAATCATTCAGGTTCCAAAAATACTGCTACAATAGAGTAAGTTCTGCCAGCTGCTCCCGAAGTTTGTCCCTGTGTTGTGTCTTCTCTAAACTAAGTACTGGTGTACATTATATTTCAGTCTAAGGCAGAAATCTGACTTTTAAGTTAAAATAAGTTAAAAATAAATAATAAGAAATGTATCATGTCTTTACCTGTGTAAGCTTGCTGCAAGTGAGCAGGCAGAGGTGAGTGAGACAGCGTTGCTGCATGCTGAGCACCTGGCTGTAAACCCTTCAGTAAGTCTGGGGGGGAAAAAAGGGAGAGTAAAGATAAAAAAATAAATCTTGAGGAGAGAGGCAGTCTCTGTGAAATAAGTTTTTGTTTTTATAGTGTGGCTGTACTAGCAGGCTTATCTCCACAACAAAGAATAAATACCTGATAGCATTCTGATGGCTAGAATAAGTCAACAAAGACAAACCTATGCAAATATAGTTAGCCAAAAGTCAGAGCAAGGACCATGCCTTGCTACTGGGATGTAACTTTTCATATAATTTGGTTTGGCAGAAAGACCAACATTTTATGTAGCTTAAGAACATAAATAGCTTCTTTATAAGCAATCAGAAAAAGTAAATGCTATCTTGGTTGACAGTTCTTCATAAGAGAGCTGTTTGATATCTGAGACTGAGTTAAGGCTACTTTGAGGAAATCACCATATTAAGTCCCTTATTTGAACTGAGACATTTGAAGACATTTAAACTATACTCCTTTCTAAAAATAAGATATTAGAAGTTAATCCAAAAGAAGTACATTCAAAACTAAACATATACCATGAATATAATAATGAAGTTAAGCTTATCAAAGGTGATTTACAACAACACTTAGCTATTACGTAAAAAAAGTTTTTACCAGTGATGGAATCCCATTTACGCTCCTGTAGGGATTTTCATGAACCAGATCTGAGTGTCTCAGAACTTTATTGCTTCCCTACTCAATTTCCATTTTAAGGATGCATCTTTCCTTATAGCACAGTGTCATAATTCCACTCACTCTGAGTTAGGCTGTGGTGGAAAGCCGCTGAGGTAGATCCCGAGGTGGTTGTCACTCCAGCTGTGTCCGTCCCAAAGCCAAGAAGCTCCAAGGGAAACTGGAAGGGCACAGTCACAGGAACAAGGCCACCCAGCATCCCAAAAGGAGCTAATGGTGCAGATGTCACGTTCTGACTGGTCACAGACAGGGGTGATGCCATGAGAGTCAGAGGTGAGGCATTAGCCAGTAATGATGCTCCTGCTGTTGACTATGCAAAAAAAAAAAAAAAAAAAAAAAAAAAAGCAGTACTTCAAGATTTTTAAAGATCTGAAATGTATTCTTCAAGGGTATAAAAATCAAGTATTCCCTGTTAAGTGTTGCTCTGTTGAGAAGTATATTAAACTATTAATGAATATCCACTTATATACCCAGGAAGTCTTCCCAGTGTTCATTTGCTAAGCAAGCACCATTATATTGCAGATTCAGACATAAATGTATGGTTCATCTATCATGTTTTTCTCATCAGCCTTACAGGTACTTTCCCTGATCTCCTTTCTAATTATGCACTGGGTCTACAGTCACAATGTAATGCAATAACTTCTATTAGATTAATAATATGAAATTATCCATCACAGATCTGAAGTTCTTTAAAAGTACAGTGTTACACCTCTCCCCTTTCCAAATCTGTATCTTAACAGAACATCATTTCTAAAGAGGTTGCAGAGAAACAATGAATTCTGAAAATTAAGACTCGTATGTAAGAATCCCCAAACTTAAGAAGCCAGGTTAGCAAAATGCATACATACATATGTATGTAGAGGTGTGTATGCACATGTCAGAGGAAAAGGCAAAGGAAAATCTCTCCACTATAAATGTCAAAATGAAGTTAAATTCACTGCAGCTTTAAAATAAAAATGCAAGATTAGCAAGAACACTTCATCTACAACAGCTCCCAAATGGCATTAATTCCTCTAATATTAGATCAGCTCATTCTTGTTTAACAATCTTTCCTTCACTGCATATGCAGTAATTTCATATGCTAATGTTCAGTCCTCTAATTATCTACTACAAAACAGTTAGTATAGAAAGCACTTTGAATCAGACTCCAACTCAGATAGTGTAGTTATTTGAATTAAAAAGACTCAGATGGAATAGGATTTCAAATCTGTGCATTTTTACAAGTAAGCCTCAATTAAACCCAAAATTAAGAATAATTTTAATGAACACAGGAGCTTAAAATGAAAACGACATTTCACTGAGTTCTGTAATAACAGCTTACAGAGAAAGCAAAGTCATGAAATCTCCTGGCATGGATAAGTTTTTATTACCAGTTTTTGTCTTAAGACATTCCAATGAAAGCAGCTAAAGAAAGGACAGTTTTTTCTTCTGAGAAAACACATTATTTTAAAACAGTGGCCCTGTAAAGGGAATTTACCTACAGGTGATGTTCCTAGCAAGTGTTTATATCGGTCATCTTAAAGGTACCAACTTCTACAACATACTCTATCCCACAAGTAGGGAAAAAAAAAGAATGAAAAGTATCAACACACTATTATTCTCTTTTGCCTTTAAAAGTACTAATTTCACAATAAGCTTATGTACAAAAAATTGACAACTGTTCCTTGTCTATGTAACCTAGGAAAGGGCCACAAAATAAAAGCCATACAGTAATGTTTTGCAACTGTGAATTTGTAAATTGCCTGAAAACCAACTTTGTCGAGTGCTCTGCCAAGATCTTGCTTACTCCCTCAAAAATGAGAGAAGGACAGTGAAGAAAAGAGCTACAGAGCATGCTCTAAAGGAACTGCAGTTCAGATGTTTCTATTTAACTCATATACAATAGTTCTTAAAAGGGTTCATCCTGGTCACATAGATCCAAGTCATAAAGATCCTTAGAAGTGTAAGCCAAATTCTGCTCAAGAGTACTAATGGTAGGTAGAGCTTTTTAAGGAAACCACACATGTACTCTTTGGCTTTGTGTCCTTAAGATGGAACTTTCTGTGAGGCTTCAGCAGGTATAAACTTGTGTTCTGGTAAATAATTGTGTCAATCAGAAGTGGAAAATAGGGAAACACCTCTTGGAAGCTTCCTAGTTCAGTACACCTTTATTATCACACAAAATAATCTAGTTTGATCTTTAATGTAAGCAGACCAGAATATTATAATGAGAAATACAGGTACCATTCTCATCTTCTAACAGCATCTCAAACAGGAATTAAATCCTAAGGCTTTAAAAGAAAGGGGATTAATTTTCAGCCTTAGGTGAAGTTTTAAGAGGAGTAACTAAGTCCTTAGTACATTATTCCTAACAACTAGTCTGGAATTGATGTTGGTTTAGCAGCCAGCCATTACACCTTAATAGCTAAATAAAAACCTCTGTTATCACAAATCTCCTCCCCTTTAGTGTACTTGAACTGGGAGGTAATTTAATTCTAATCTTTCCTTGAATGTACTCTACTGACTAAGCTTCACAGTGCACAGCAGCAACAGCCTTATTCCATGGTTTATCTTCTTTCATTTCCTACTGTTCTTCTGAACCATTTTTAGGTTATGAATTTCTGAAGTGTCAAAAAGCCCACATGAAAGGTCTCAATAATTATTTTAGTGATACCATATGCTGTTCAGTACCTCCAGCTGATTTACCCCTTTCTATATACCAACACACCTCATTTTGCTGTTTTATAATATGGACTCATGTTACTTGATTATTCACCACACACCCCCACATATCAGTGTTCTTCAGTAGGACTGTGGCCAAAATGCATTTCATTACTCGGGTGATCAGTGTTTCTAACAAAAAAATTACTTGCCTTCAACTACAGGAAGGTTTGCCAGAATTCATCTCATCATCCACCACAACAGTGCTTATTTCCCTTCTCTATCATCCTTAACCACACCCATTTCAAATTTTGTTCTACATCACAGCCATTGCATCCACTGAATTCTGCTGACTGCACCAGAAAGAAACAACTCTCTTCCCAGTCTATTCATTGTAGCCCTTTTTGTCTCCTCCAGGCACCTTCAAGAGTACTCAAACTGCACTGTACTTGGTTCAGCTCTTCTCCAGACCCTATGTGGTATCTCAGTGGCCTGCAGACAGCATAATCCGTGGATCTTTTTACCATTCAAATCACCCAGTGTAAGTGAATGCTGTGTCAGAGCCTGCCAGACTTTTATTGCTGACTGTTCCAGTACAGTAGGATGAAAGACCATAGAAGTGTCTTGTAAAAATCTTCTTCCTCCTGTTATTTCAGCTGCATTAAGAAGAATTTGATGGCAAACTAAAAGATTATAAAATATTGCCAGAAGTCAAGTATACATCACTCCCATGCAACAGCAATGTGCTCTGTTCAGAATTATACAAAGCTTTTCACTTGCTGTACACCAGGAATATAATTTAATACTACTTTTCTTAAGTATTGATGACTTCAGCATAGAGAGCACTAGAGAGAGGAAAACATCAAGCCATCTCAGTAATTAAGCATTCTCAGCAAGAAGAACACCACTTGGGAAAGCAGGTTGTCTTCTGGGCAAATCATAGATTTATATGTTTTAAAATAACAGTATTTTCAAAATATTTGTTTTGTTTGATTTGCCTTGCCTCTAGTGACAGTATACGCTTTCAGTTTCTAGGGTATTAATATATTAATGTGGTGTCTCATTCAGTTTGACTAGATCCTACAAAATAAAATACATAGTCACAAATACAAAAGAAAAGCCCTTGCAAGTGTTAATTACAAGTCTTGAAGTACACTCAACCACAGGCAACTGAACTCTAGTTTTGAGGTTAATCATGAAGTCTGACAACAAATGTACGAAGACACCTTTTAGATGACCACCATCATTACAAATATGTAAATATGAGAGAATACACAAATCAAATAATGCAAGTACATACCACATCCCCTGAAAACATGGTCACACAAAGCTTACCTTTTCTAGCGCTGTTAAAAGAAAAAAAGTGACTTCTTTTCCACAGTATGGACCAAGAAACAGTTTACAGTGAGGATTTGTTCCACACTGATCCTTGCATTTCACATCAGCTGGAAATACATATTCTTTAGTGTGAAATAGTTTCATCAGTATCAGCATTATGCTTAGAAAGGTAAAAAGTTGAATTTATGACATTTACAAATCAAGATAAAATATACTAAGAATGTTTACAAAGTAAGTGTGATAAACATTAATGTAAGGCTCAAATGTGAACTCATTCGATGCATACCTGCACGCTGGCTGCTACAACTGGAGACCCTGAGGCAGAAGATGGTCTGTGTGGAGTTGACAATTGTTTAGTAGCACCCTGTGTTCCACTTCCTGCTCCCCCAGACAGACTAGTCCTACTAGCTCCACTTGAGTTAAGATTACTGCCTCTGCTGGCAGGTACATTCATTCCAACTCCACCCAGATTATTTTTACCAACAGTTCCAGAAGGAGAAGAGTTGGGCAATTTTGAAGAAGCCTGAGGGTTTTTTGCAGGCTGAAGGCCTGAGGTGCGATTGGAGGACAGTAAATTCACTGTAGGAGACTGCCTGCTGATATTTACACCACCGGTCTGTTTATGAAGGGGGTTGTTGCTGGAGTGACTACTCTGGGAAACTAGTGCACTTGAACTGGAAGAACTGGGTGTTGTTGCAGGCCTGGGGGATGAGGTGGACTTGGATGAAAATTTAGGTGATGCATTGGGCTTGGGTGTCACAGAGGGCTTAGAAGTGGGCTTGGGAGAGGCAGCAGGTTTGGGAGAGGCAGCCATGGAGAAGGGAGGTTTGAAACCCTGGGAAGAAACTTGTGACACCATAGCCTTGGCTAAATAGTTACTAGAGGTAGAGGTGCTGGATGTTGTCCGAGAAACCAGTGGGTGAGACACTTGAGAGCCACTTCCGGATGAGGGATTAGACAAAGGCAGGCGATACACTACAGACTTATCTTGAGCCTTGATGACCGGTGATGAGCAAGAGAGTTTGGGATTACTACTCAATTTCACCACAGGATTGGTCTGTGATTTACTAATAGTTGCTTGTAAGGGAGATACATATTTCTGTTGTACAGCTGAATGCTGGTGCACCTTTGTCACTTGTGATGTTGAGGAAGTACCACCTTGAGCCTCAGCAGATGATACCAAGATATCCTTGGTTCTTTGAGAGGAGGTGGAAATAGCTGCTTGAGCCTTAGAGGAAGAAACGTGAGTCTGAGAAGAGGAGGAAGCAGCTTGGATCTGACTTGACCTCTGTAGTCCTTGTTGAAGTAGTTTGGCTGGCAAAGGCTCTAAGGAAACCTTGGGATTTTGAATTGAAGATCCAGCAATAAGGCCTGAAGAGATACCAGTGTGAACTAAGTCCTGGGGTTTCTTTGGTACTGGCCCTGTGTGACCAGCAATAAGACTTGATGAATGGGATGTTTGAGTGGGCTCTACTTTCTTTGATGTTGCCAGAGGCAACTTACTCATAATGCTTGCTAGTTTCTCTTCCCTCAGCCCAGGGCGAGGTCTGGATGTTGGTGTGTCTATGGTCGACCCAAGAGGTGATCCCTTGGCACCATTATTGATAACTGCCAGAGCATCAGAAACAGAGTCCAGTGAGGGTGGGTGGAAAGAAAGGTCTTCATCCAGTGAGTCATCCAAGCAGATCGTCTCCGGAGCTGCTGTGCAGCTAGAGCTGGCTGTGGTGCACACAGCTGCACTGGAACTCAGTACAGTAGCACAACTTGAATTGACTGAAGACATACAGGTTTTCTGCTCTTTTTTTGGACTGGAGTCCTGAAAATGAGGGGATAAGAAACATCAGGTTTAATAGTCTTTCTGAAATTGATTTAAGGTAATCTTTAGTGTAATACTTTTATTCAGTAAATTCAGACAAACCAAAGATCTGCTACTGAAATTTTCATATTAAGATACTTATGATACCTAGGTGCTGGAGCCCTGCCTGCTAATTCAATATTTGGATTTTAAAATCTAGCGTTGTTGCTCCATATAACTGGAAGTGTCCCACACAGTGAAGAACAACTAGTATTATGAAGAATAGGGTAGATAATCTGGTCACTTAGTAAAACTGCTACTGAATTAAGACAACACCTGGTCATGTCAAATGAGGACCTCTATACTATGGTATCATTCCAACCACACCGTTTTCCAATGTTGCCAAGTTTAACACATTCAAAAATGTGAAACATCACTGGAACTAGTACCTCTTCATAGTCAATTTTCAAAAAAACGAATACAGCTTAAAATGGCAAAGCTATACAGAGGTATTTTGTACTACATTCTTTGAAGTAATCCACCACCAAGTCAATAAGCACTGCCTGACAAACCTTCTGCAAGAATTTTTCAGGATCAGAGACAGAAACAGGTTGTATCAAATGGTCACATTGGACCATTAAGTAGGTATTCAGATATCTTAATAGACTTTTACCTTCACTTTGGGTTTAGGGGCCAGAATCACCTTCTTCTTTGCCCTAAAACAGAAGGGATAAAAGTGCATCAGAAGACAAAAAAAAAAAGCATGTGATTGTCATTTTAAGTGTTACCCTGATTACATCCCAATAAACTAGAACGATGGCTACAGGAGTCCAGCTTTAATAATAAGACATCCTTGAAATGAAAAATGGTTTAAAATATAGGGGGAAGGAAAAATAACACACTATCAATTCATTTTTCTGATCATGTATCGCTATGTAAATAGTTGCAAAATCAACAGAATTTATGATATAACCTGACATAGATCAGGGTATATCCAGAGAGCTGGTTTTATTTTTCTGATTTAGAAGAACTTCAAAATATCAATTAATTTCAGCCTCTTAATATTATGAGTTTGTCTACTTAGCAGAGCTTTGCCTATACTGAAGTCTTCTAGAGTAGCAATATAATTTCACTCTTTACATTGACATTTTTGTCCCTGAGGAGGATGCTTCCTATTCTCACTTATTTCAAACCAGATAAAAACAGTTGTTTCTTTCCCCCACAAAAGCAGTTTGTTGCTTATCAACTATTAAAACAGTTGTATCTAATTTGTTTGTTGCAAGAAGTAACTTAGCAAACTATCAATTTTCTTCTGCAACGTACACTAACTGCAGTTATGCAAGTAAGGATAGCATGAAGGATTATTAGTTATCGGCTTCAGCTTAGAGGTTCAGCATTTCACACCGTACTTCTTCAAGGGCAATCAGCAGATTTACATCTTGTAGGCAACTTTTGATCCTTTCCTAAGCAACTAGAAATACACCTGGTTAAAAAAAGACTTTACTGTAGGTGGATCATGACTCAGTTTTGATGTTATGTCGAAAAATATCCTATGCTAATCACATTTATAACAAAAGTTGCAACTGCGGTTTTATTTAAAGTCGTAACAATTTATTTGAATTCTGACTGAATATAGACAGCTCCTGAGAGGCACACAGTGTTGTCTGAAAATATGATAGAATCCCACTGAGATACACAGACTTCTGTGATTAGAGATATTTTTGAGGAAAAGAAAAAAGCAGGAAGTATTGCAGTCTGAGTTCAGTTTAATAGGCTGAATGTCAAAAATTAGGCAGTGTGTAATGCTTTGAGTAAAAGGTATTAATTCAAGAATTAATACCCCTGGAGTTATCTAGCCACTTCACAAGTGAGTTAAAATTTAATGCCACAAGAACGTTACAGTTATATGCCTAAATTAAAGCATTAAAGAAGATTATAAGTATCTTCAAACAACTGACAAAGTACCTCCCTTTCCTTCCCTCTGTCTAAAACAGGTAGCAGGAAGACGAGAAAAGATGCTCTGCACAACCTAAAGATCTTGTAAAGCATATTGTCCCCGTTATACTCACGGAGCAGAAGTGAGGTGATTGTGAACACTTCGGCTTTCTTTAAAAAGCATCCTAAAAGAGTGGTGAGAAAAGAAACATGAGATTAGTCTACAGCGGCAAACAGCTTATGACCACTAAATACTCAAATATCCTTTTTTTTCAGAACCAGCCTTTGATTATCTGTCCCCAAGGGAACTAATGATTACTTTGCCTTGCTGTCATGGTATACGTCTTGGCATCCATGAATAGAAGATCTAAAAAAATTATAATAATTTGCATTTATGCTCAAAATACCTCAGTAAATGGCCAAGCAAAAATCAACATAAGAGATTATTACTTCCTTCAACTGGACAGAAGAAATACACTTTGAATGCTCTCTCCTCAAAGATGAATGAAATAGTTAAAATATAAAATAAAAAATTATTGTAAACTCTTCACACTACATGTCCAACACACTGATCCATAGGCTTGGGTTTGTGGTTATTAATCTCGTGGGGTTTTTTCAAAGCACAGAAGATAAAAGGCTGAACACAGTAGCCCAGCTTGCTTCTAGCTTTCTTCAGTACTTTTAGTACTGAAAGAACTTTACTAAAAGTTTTTGAAAGTTTAATAAAAGAAAAACTGTAGGCTATTTTGTATCACTTCTCCAACTTCAGTTACACTGGACTTAGATATACATATTACTCCAGAGCCAAGGAATGGCAGGAGCCAGTGTGACAAATCTCAGTACTTGCCATGATTTTATTCAATGTTTTCAGCTCCTTAGTTGCCAAGTGGAAAATGAATATGATTGCTGACCTGTATCTATCCTCCAGCTTACTATTCAAATGCAGCTATGAATAGACAATGAAAACTTGGTCCCCTTCCTTGTTTCCAGATAGGCAAACTAGGACAGACATTTTCTTACAGCACTGCCATCACATTGACACTGACCACATCATGAACAGCTGTCTGAACAAGAGCTTTTCACCACTAATAATACAGCCTGCAGAGCTACAATAATTACAAAAAATCCAAATATCCAAAAATCCCATGCCATCTGGTAAGAAAACACTGATCCTCTCACTACAGTTCAGTGCCTTACTTCTCAGATTCTATTTCCGGCTCCATTTTCACATTTTCTTCACCACACTAACCTCCAAATCTGTACTGCATTGTTCCATCAGAGATTACTGAACGCCTATGAAGAACATCATGGAGCAAAACCAACGTTCCTCATGACATGTTTAATGTGCCACCTCCCAACCTATACAGCTTCTCCAGAGTATTTCCCTTCCAACTTCCTTATTGGTTCTTTATCCATTCCTTAATCTTTTCAATTTGGAAATGAAAATTCAAAATTAATCACAGGCCCCAGTAATTTGTAGCATCATCCTTCAAGGTTAAAGACAAAATTTTAAGTACTATAAAAGGACAGAAATCAGGCATGGTACAAAGAAAAGACAGAGCAGTATATGAGGTCCCGCCCACACTTAACAATCCTTTGATTCTGTAATTTCAAGTTATGATCAATACCTTATCTCTTCCTTCCTTATGAAGTTATAAGAAACATTAAATACAATTAACTTTGAAAGTGCAAGAAATTTTTCTTCTAAGCTGAACCCACACAGTTCTGGTACCATAGACTAGTCTAATTAGCAAGAATTCCTTAAAAATACATGGTCAGTAGATCAGTTTTAGCATTAAATACCTAATTTTCTTTCAAGTTTATAGAGTTCCTTCTCACTAGAGGCCACATAGAAAAATGAAAAAATTATAAGCCTTCAGCATAATCCCTAACATAACATCCCAACAAAATGAGCATTCAGAATACAAATTATGTGCTGTATTAGGAATTGCCACTGCCTGACTCCAGGAAATACTTTCTTTTCCTCTTTCTATGCAAACCTGTTTGCCTACAAATTCCAATACATCACTTCCTTAACAGAAGGCAGGAAAGTGCCACCCAGTAGATACAGGACAATTTGTAAATCATTACGGTACTAACCCCACCCAATTAGTAAATTAAGTCTTGCTGGTTAACAGGAAGTTATGATCTGTCACCTGTTGAGGTTTGTTTGGCCTGTTGGTGGTTTTGGGGGGCACTTTGGTTTTTTATCTAGTTTTTGTCTTTTGTCGTTGAAGCCAACTGTATGGATAATTTAAAAGCTCGGGGAAATTTTCAGCAGACTTATCAAATGGAAAGGAGAGAACTGTATGTTTTATAGCTTTCCACTACAAAATTTTAACATGCTTCATTTCTATGTATTTTTGAATCACCTCACACTATTTCTTGGCTATTTCTCCACTATCATCAGTGATCTTTCCGTTCTTAAACTAAACTGGGATTGTCTGTCTAATCTAATTCAATAAAATCTTCATAGCAGATAACATCTCAGTCATTAGCATAATTACACAAAAAAACTAAAAAAACTGAGCAAAAATAAGTCACCTGTATGCCAGGAAGTGTAAAACTTCATTTGTTCTTTTTGTTACTATTTACCAGCTATTTCTACACTGACTGATCTCAGAAATATCTCAGTACCATTATTTTTACAGCTTGATACAGATTTGACTAAACTAAAATCAAGGTATTGATGAGCAAGTTGAGTAGTTGTATCATTTAGCTTTTACAATCAGGTGGAGGTTTGATAAAATTATTTTGTTGCAGTGGTTGCTACAGAGAGAAAGATCACAGGCCAAATCATACTTGCTCCTCTTTCACTCCAAACCGTGAGAAATCTCTGCCAAATATGTGATTCAAAACAGTTTACTATTGCTCCCATTCTATTTCTCTCTCTCTTAAGTCTGTTATGAACACTGCTATTGAAATTCTAGCTTGTAATTTTAAAGCCTGTGTGGGCAGTCTGATAATGCAGTGTTCCAACATACAGGCAAAACTGATTTCTAGATCATTATCACTTCCGATATCACATAAAGAATTTTCCAAGCTGTTATCCTCCCACCTCATACTTCTCCTCAAATGAAGCATCATGCTTCATGCTGTGTTAGAAGCAGTAGCAAATTCAGTCTCTAGGAGATGATAAAAGCAAATAGCTGTCCAAGGAAAACAGTGGGTTTTTTCACTCTCAGGCTTAAAATCAAGACAGAAAATTCATTTTAGAAAAATATTTGTTCTTCTAGACTATTCCAGCTTCACAAACATACTCCTAAGTTCCAACCAATATCAACAGTACATGGTTGAGTCAAATATAAGACAATAAATAGGAACCAAAGAAATCATTAGCACCAAAATGAGTAGATACCTAAAGCAGTTACCTTACCTTGCCTGCATCCAGCCTTTAGGCCAAAGTGGTTTCACTTCTGTTTCCATAAAGGTTTTGAGGTAATCTTCAGCAGACTGACTTCTATTTGGCTCTAGCTCATAACATCCCAGCTTGATCTTGACAAGATTACACAAAAGAGACCTGCAAAAAGAAACAAAAATATATTGAAAGACACAGTCCTTGCAAAAGCTCAGCAGAAAAAGGTTAAGAAATTGAAGCTGTCTACTGATAGTTGTAGGAAGTGCTCACTTCCAACTGTGTTTTTTGGAAGTTTATACTGCACAAAGTATTGCTACTACAAACTGGTATGCTCTACCATTGTCACTTCTCCATTTCCAACAGACTCTATTGCTCTTATTTTCATCCTTCTATCATTTTATAATTTGTTTTACATTTTCTTTGTGGTCTTCTCATAGTTAGAACATCTCCTCTCACTTTGCTCACAGTGACCTCTGATTTGTCTGAAAGGAACTGAAATCCATTCTACACTGAGTACTTCGACAGAGGATTCTTTCTGACAGGGATTTTGTCTTTTGTTCTTAAAAACATAAAAGCACACACAGTTAATTAACATCATCCTTTCAGAGCCTCTTGAACGAAAAAAGCAACAGATTTAAGTATCTCTCCCCTCCAGGTCAGTCCAAGCTACACTGATTGTACATATTTCATGAAGCTTTCTTCCCTGTTGTCTTCACATACTTAATAGACTCATTGAGAGAAGTCCACCAGTCCCTTCTAGTAATACATACATACACACACACACACTTGTACTAAAATTATCTTAGATCTTGCATGGGAAATTACTAATTTAGAAAGATGTGCTTGCTTAAAAGTCTAGATTATTTAAATAATAGTCATCTCAGTTTTCAGAAAAATCTGTTCTAGGAAATCAAACTCTACCATCTGATCATTTCAGATAAGAACCTGTGCTACTCTTGAGTGATAAAGAACTTGTGTTCAGAGGGAACAGAAGGAATTAAGATTATTGCATTATTCTACTTGTTGGATTGCGAGGCTTGCCAAATCATTATCACCAATTTTGATGGTCTGTCCTCCTATGGCAGAAATCTGTAGTGCTCGTTGGTGTTTTGTAACGTATTCCTAGAAAGGTGGGAAGCAGTTATAACTCTGCTTACACACCTGTTCTTTACCTAGAGGCTCAAAGTCCTGGAGCCAGAAAATTCATGTATTTGGATAAAGCAGAAAATCAAGCAGTGAAACTTGAAAGGGCTGGACACAGGACGATTTTCCTTTTGAGTTAAAGATGAAGATATTTCACCATTACAGAACTCCAGTTTGCCTATTTAACACCAACAGTCTTCAAAACTTCTCCAAGGTGTAATTCTGGGAAAAATTATTTATTCAACTCTATCATGTAATAACATCCTCTTGGAGATCCCTTTATAAAGTCAGTGAAAATTCTTGGTGGAAAACAGTTTTGTCTTACCTCACTGTGTCATCCCAGTGAAACTTCTTTCTGGGTCCAACAACCCTCTTTCCAGGTTTCTCATCATCGTCTTCCTCTGATCCATTTTTCTCTCGTTCATCTTCCGCTTGCAACCTACAGTTGGAACAATTATTTTCTTTAGAACTATAGTACACAGACAAAATATTTCATTGAAAATGGAGTGTTGTTCTAGGTGTTAGGGGAAAAAAGTAACCCACAGAGGACCCATTTAAGATTTTTGCTACAATTCCTTATAGGATAAAGAGTTTTATCTCCCTCTCCCCACTGCTTCATTTTTCTCAGACAAGTGAAAAGGACACACTGTATAGATGCTTTCACTGATGCCCCTACGAGCTTCAAGCAATGCCTCTACTGGGAAGTGTCAGGATACTTATCAAACTGTTAATACCTCTCCAAGTCTAAAATTATTTAACTATGATCGAAACAATTACAATGAACAAGGACAAAGTATATCAATAATCTCAACACACCATCCTCCTCCATTAATCCACCATTTTAGGAATCAACGAGTAATCCTTCAGATTATTTTTTTATCAAGACCTATCTCACTCAGGTAATGGAATTCCTCTCTGATGTCAGACAATAACACTTACACAAAATTAAGTATTTTGTACAATTAAAAAAAGACACCCTTAATCTGGAGCTGAGCGATTTTCTGAGCTAAGAAAGTAAACAACATGGATACAAACTTCCAGCTGGGCTCTAAATAGGCTTGCACAGCCTCCAGAATAACCTACTTGGCATTCTTGGCTTGATTGCGGGCCTGACAGTCCTCTTGATACTTGCATAACTGTTCAGGCATGACGTTACTGACAGCCAGTTTCAGCTTCTGCAATGGCTCTCTCAAGCGGTCATCCTGTGAAAAGAGGAGTACCAAAGTAATCCTATTAGATGTAAAATAAAGAGCATTTCAGAGAGTCTCATGAAAATTTCTGGATCACTCCCAAGGTAACATTCCCAGTCCTATTTATGGACTGCAACAGACATATTTCTACATGGCACTTGAATCCTGCTACGTGCAACAACATTATATAAATGCAAGTAAGTCTTGAGATCAGAAACAACAAAAGATAGTCACAAATAAATGTGTCATGAACATCCCAAAATATTATGGCTCGATCTCTTTAAATAACGCTTTTAAATTAAAATAGGGAAGGGAAAAAAACTTAAGGGGGGAAAAAGTGAAATAAACGGACCAATCAATATCTCACCATTTGCAAATAAATAGCCTATTAATCAGATCTCCAAAAACTGTGGTATAAAAACATCCTAGGTAATGAATAAAATATGAGTATGTATTATATTATCCAAGTAGTCACTTGGATAATATCAGATCTCCAAAAACTGTGGTATAAAAACATCCTAGGTAATGAATAAAATATGAGTATGTATTATATTATCCAAGTAGTCGATTATTATTACATGCAATTTATGTACCTGAAAGGTAAGAACTATACATTTAGAATATAAATAACAATATTAAGAATTTCAAACATTAAGGTAATATACTATACACTTCGCTACATGTTTTAAATTCACTTTCTACATCTTCTGGCTTTACATTATTAATTTTAATTGCTTATTGAAAAGAACTAGAATATTCTTTTATGTTTATCTGCTTAGAAATAGCATTTGAATCTGTTTGCCTTATTAGCAAGCACCAAGATCTCTGCATTCATCTCCAGATCCTCTGCAAGATTTAGTCCTGGATTTTATATAAAGAATCTGGTCAGGGTACTTCAGATCACAGATAACTTTTCTATTCAACAGGAAAACAATTTTCAAAAGAAAAGTAACTGAAAATGGCATATGAAGTATTTGTAAGACCTAGCCACAAAAGGAAATTTGAGCAAATAATACAGGCTGGGTCATCTATTATCCACGTAGCCTTCCTTTTTTCTTGACACAAAAGTGAAAACAAAAGTACGTATTTTTAGCTTATCATAACCATTATTACTGTGGCTTTCTAATTCTGCTGCTTTGATATGTACCCTGTGACTACAGTAATACTTAGTGATGACAGCAGAAACATTCCTTAATAGCCTGTATCCAGCATTCAAGATGAAAGCACTTCATTCTCAAATAAAGACTGTGAAATACTTAAAATATTTCTTCCTAACGTAGCGACAATATCACTTATATAGAAAGAAGCTTTTAAACTTATCTAGCTACTGATCCAAAACATTTTTCTTGATTTGAGGCTGTGTGGCTACTGCTCTACTCTGCTGCAATCAGTCCTCCTTGCTGTCACATAATTGACTCCTGCTGGAGCTCCTCTCCCCATCATTACCTGGACATTGAGGTGTAACTTCTTCAGGCGCTTTATCAGCGTGTCCTTATTGCACGGCACGAAAGCCTCCAGGTGCGAGTACACTCCGTTGCGGATGGCAGGATTCACCTCCTGTAACTGCAGCTCAATACTGGCAAACAAACAAACAGGAGACGCTCAGAGACACACTCCAAGGTAAAGACGACATCTGAACAAAAACCTAAGGAAGCTTTAGAAATATAGCATATTCTAGCTATGCATACCAAAAATAGCAGCTTGGGATGTTTTCAGATAAGCTTTTTTATAAAAGGAAGAAGTCCTAATCAATGGCAAGAAACCATTCATGTATGTACTTGTCCAGTAATGTTGAACACTCATTCAAATTTAGTTTACACCCATCACTGTGAATCAAAATTGATACACTTTGACTGTTATAGTCCTCTAGAGATTACTTTTATTTCTTAGAATATGAACATAGAACTTTCTATATTAAACCCTTAACTGAAGATTACAAAGAAAAAATCTTGTGTTTGCCCTCATGAAAGCTGAAGATCCTTTGAGTAACAAAAGTGGGGAGACGGGAGTAAATAAAAGCAATTTTGTTGAATTTTACACATGAAGTCAAGGACCAGGGTACTACAAAACATTTTACACTGGATAAAGACAGACAGGCACGACAGGAATTGTATGCACATATAAATCTCTTTAGCTAATAACTAGCTTAGACTGATCTACCTTCATTGACTTTTAAGGGATTTGTTGGAACAACCTCAATAATACTTCCTCTTCTGTACTTTTCCTTTCACCCCCTTTCCAAAAAGGGAAGGTTCTACAGATAAGCACTTACTCCAGAAGAATATTATTCATGTCTTGTGTGAAAAACTTCTTCCTGCCTTCTTCATCAAACATCTTGGCAGCCTGGAAATACAATTTTAAAAAAGCATTCAAGTCCACAGAGTATTTTGAACCAACAGTCTTTGTATCTTTACTTTTACAGCCATATCATATTCTTATTTCCCAGAAAACATTACTTGGAAAAGAATAAAGAAAACCAGGCTATTCTCAGCTGCTCAGAAAAAAACCGAGGATTGTTACTGTTATACTCAAATATACACACCTTGCTCTAGGGCAGACAATCATTCTGTTTAGGATCTGCCTGGATCACTGATGTTAACACATTCATCTTTTGAATAACCATTAAGAAAATGGTAGGTGCTTTATCACCATCACCACCACCAACATTCCACTATCTCTGTTTTAAAAAGAGAAGCATTGTTTGACAGGTCAAGAAGGCAAGAGCATTAACTAACACATTTCTACTCCATCTTTTTCTACCTGTTATGTGCTTGATCCAGTTACATCTTTCCAGCTTAGAGCTCTCTCAAACTTTCATTGCAATTTCTACACTGGGATTATATATGCTGGAGGAATAACTCATCCCTCTTTTCTGCTGCTGTCCAGCATTCTTGCCATCTTTAGACTGTATCTTTAGTATTTTTGGTTTTTTTTATCAGAAGTTTTTACTATCTCCCAGCAATTCCCAAGCAGAATACCTTTATCTTTGTTCTTATCACCTAGATCCCGGGTTTTTTTTCCCCACAAGGAATGAGAGCTTATAGGACAAAGCCAATTCCCTGTACCATTCTACAAAAATCAGTAAGAACCTTCCTCTTGTGTTCATCTACTCTACAGAAATTCACAAGTCAAGAAAAAAGAGCCCTTAAAAAACCCATAGAATGGTGACTTGCAATAACATAGCTAAAAACTACAAATAAGTCCAAGTGTTAACATAATTCATTTATTACTATTAAATACTTACTGTTCTTGCTCTTTGTAACTGACCCATTTAGATTTGAAAGAAAGCTATTTTCTAAAAATTGTGAACTCTACCTCTCTTCCTGTGTGATCTGCACAGGAAAAGAGTGATACTGTCAAAGCTGTAAGGCAGCCCATTGTCTGAATGCTTTATTGCTTCAGTCATGAACACTGATACTGGAGTTTAAAGTTCCTGCAAGGACTGCATTCCACTCATTGTTTTCTACCATAAATACAGCTGCTGAGGGGATGGTACTATCTGTTTAAGAACACTGAAGCATTTGTCCTGCTAAAAAAATTGGAACAGTTATAGATGTTTGCAAGTGATAGGGTATCAAAAAGACAAGTCAGAAAGTCTTAAATCCAGTACCTTTATGCCTAATTAACACAAGGATTAGAGTCATAATCTGGTTTACATAAAGCAGAAAAAAAAAGCTTTAACATTTTGGTCCCAGGTAGACCTTGAAAGGCAATTCCAGCATTATATTATTATGCTGGACAGCATTGCTGGCTTTTAAAGAGAGCAACACTGGCAGATTCAAAAACTTCATCACTATTACTAACTATGGTTGGGTTTTATTTCCAGAGTGATTATCTTGACAGTGACCTTCAAAATAGAGAAAACCCCCTTTTATTTACTTTTGTTCTTGTATACAATATTGCCTTTTGTCATGGAAGTACAGAATAACGCACTCAGGGAACTAGAACACATCAATCTATCAAAGGAAGTCAGGAAGTTTTTATTGCCTTTAGTCAGTGGCTTTCTAATCTTACTATTTTTTAAATCTTGATATATTACACTACCTCCATAGAGCATAGGCCTCTTCCTACAGCTTTACAAACTTTACTTTGTGCTAAAGAGATCTAAAGCTGTGAGAGTCTGGTAAACATTTGACAAGATTTTTTCAATTTTAGTGCTTTTTAGAAGATGTCTGATTGCAATTTACAGGAGATATGGAAGCTGCAATCTTTAAGTCAACATACTGTTTAGTTGTTCCCCAAGCATAAACTTCCTCTGCTTAGCCAGGAAGCTTTCAGAAGACACTGTCAAAAATTGAAGAGTTCCCAGCTGGTCTAGAGGAAGGTATCCCTGCCCACAGCAGGGGGATTGGAGATGATGATCTTAAAGGGCCCTTCCAACCCAAAGCACTTTAAGATTCTAGGAGGAGTTATGTTTTCCAAGAGCCACTGAATTAAAGCTGCCTCCCAACTGGTTTGGGATTGTTATACAGAGAAGCAGCGTCAAAAAACTTGGGGTAGGTCACTAACGCTTCCTGAAGTTTGGCCTAATCAATTTCTGCACTTTTGCTAGAAGATTATTGTTGATTCATAGCAAAATTAACCTGCATACTGAAAGGCAGACAGAAGCTCCTTCACTTCAGTAAATATTAATTCCTTGGCTGTATTTAGCTTGGTATGTTTAAAAATAAATAAGAAAATTAGAAGACACTTCTATACAGGTAAGAGCAAAGCAAGCTCTGCAACTGTTTAAATTATTTTCTTTTTGTCCAAAAAAGGAAGTAAGTTTTGAAAAAAGCACTTAACTATGAGTAAAGAAAAGCTGCACTTTATACTAAATAAGGAAAAGCTGCACTTTATTCTAAGTAAGGAAAAGCTTTAATACCATAATCTGAACAAGCAACAAATTTATTCTCAACTTAGGATAACATCCATAATGGAAACAAGGAGTATGTAATACCTTAATAGCTCTGATCCCTTTCAATAACTTACTGGAATATTCATAACTTGTTAATTTAACATCTTTCATCCCATTTTTGAGGAGCTCAGATTCCATTCTAACCTTCCAGAAGAACAAGTTCAGTTTTGTGGTTGGTTTGTTTTTTGTAGTTGGGTGGTGGTTTCTGGTTTTGGTGGCTTTTTTCACTTGGGTTTTCTGGTGGTTTTTTTTTTTTTTTAAACTGGCAACTTAAAGCCAAAAAACCAATACATGGATTTTTAAGCTGCAGTCATATTTCAGGTAACCTCCTCCAAAGTAAGAAAACACCCATTCCATTTAATAATTCAAGTTAAAATAACACTGGTATTTCCATTATGGAAAAAAACCCATAAATAAATGAACATTACAAGTTATTGTACACAGAAGATTTAGAAAACCATGTTTCCACTGTGAAACAAACACAGCTAAAAGAATTGACCTGCATCATCTCTGCCCGTTTTCATCTGAGTATAAACACAGCCTTTAAGATTGCCATTAACATCAATTCTTCATTTCTAACGTTTCAGCCAGCAATTCAAGGATGACACACAAGGTCCTAATTGTTCTTCCTTGTTCTCTCAGGTTCTTGAATGCAATCCACTACCAGTGAATTCATACTTACTGTTCGAAGGTCTCCAATGCGCTTTTCAAGTAGCACAGGCAGACCTTCTGGGAGGGCAGGCACCTGCTTGGGTGTCATGACCTGAGAGGTGTAGGTTGCCTGAGTGACATTTCCATTCTCTCCTGACAGCTCAGACACTGGGCTGCCATCAGAAGTGCCATCAAGCAACTTGTCAAAGTCAATGTCTCCCAGCATCTCCAGGGCACTTTCAGTTTCTTGCAGGAGCTCAGGTTCATTTGTGCTACCAAAAATGGAGAGGACAGGATCATTGATCCTAAGATTCAAGTCAGAGATATCATTTCCTGCACTGAGAGAGGAGGAAGGAATTTTACTAGGGGTAGAGGTTGCAACAGTCACTGGAGGTTTTGGACTAGGCTCCTTTTTCCTCATGGCTTCCTTCTCTTTTTGAAATTTACGGATCATGGCAGCCAGAGAAAGCGAATCTTTATACAATTTCTTTTTCTTCTTCTCAGACTTGTGTGAATTTAAGGCCATTACTCTGTAGAGGAAAGAAATCTTTCATTAGCATGTGACATTTGAGGCCTTAGTAACCTTTAACAACATAACTCAAAGTTTAGTACAATTAAAATTTATCAGAGGGAAGAAGCAAGTACTTCCTGCTTCCATCTTCAGACCATTTTATCAATTACCATAAACCTTAGGCAGTCATGTGGTTACATGTTCTCCAACTGATTTGTTACGTTTTATACACATTAAGGCAAAGGTTATTTCATTTTGACTTCTCAATTTAATTATGGAGAAGTTGGCACAAGTGTTAAAACTCATGGCAGATTTACAATACTAAAATACTTAAATTTGCCTCTCAAGACTGCTTAATGGTGGCAGGTTGCCTGCACAGCATATAAGTTAAAATTACTTTCATTGTTAAAAAATTTTAAATGCAGGCTCAAAATCTGTATTTTACTTAAACTGAGAATTTTCCACCAATTTGCCACCTTGACGAAAAATGAGGTCAATAAATTTTCAATATTCAATGTGAATATTCACAGTAAGACAGCCTCCATCCACTGAACCACAGTTTCCTAGTAGCCACCTAATCTAGTTCCACCATCTTAATCTTTCTATGCTAGCCTCAGAATTCAGCACAAAGTCAGTAAGAAATATGTAGAAGAATAATTAAACTGTATTTACAGCTTTACAAATGAGAAACAAAGAGATGGGAAGAAAATTATTTTTCATTAGAAGAGGCAAATCCTAGTGCTAGCTTAGATGTTGAGTAGGACAATGATGATTTATGCTATTCATAATACTCAAAATTTATTTTCTGTGATTTGTCTTTCTTTATTATTCCTTGTTCAAAGTTTCAGAGGACAAAAATTTAGCCTGTAGGACTAAGTCATATAAAAACCCCATACAAATTCTGAAATAAAATCTATAAGCTATTAATTACAGTATAAAAGCACAATATTCAAAAGAGCTGTAATGATCTTGCTATTGCACACAGTCTCAAAGCCAAACCTCAAATATAATTCAAGGGTTCTTACCAAAAAAAGAAACCTACCCCAGCTGTTTAGGAACTTTCATTTTCCGAGGCTTCTTCTCCTTTTCTGTCCCTTCGTCTTTTCGCTTGCGTTTCTTCATTCCACGATCTTCACTTTCTTTCAACTTTGCTATCTAGAAAAGAGGTCAAATAAAGGACAATGATTCTTCCACCCTAAAAGACTTCTACAGCAAGAAACATTCAGTTTTCTTTATACTTTCCAATTCAGAGCCAGGAAAAACACCTCAATGTGTGTAAAGGCAAATGGTATGATGGACTCCTAGCAGTAACTGAAGTTACTGACAAGTGTTAATCATGAATCATTTTTAAACAGTGAGGAAATTTAGAGTTTTCAGTAAGAGAAATACTCCAAGTTACATGCACACTGCTGCCCAGCCAGTATGGCCAATGGCTACCTTGGAAGATGGAATTCCCACACCTTCTTGTATTACCAAAGTTTCATTGCAGACTATGAAGCTGCCCACTATGAAACATCTTTGCTGGTCAATACAGACCACCTGCCTCCGCTCCCCTGCCGATGCTTAGATTATCTGAGGGTGCAGGGCAGGGAAACACAACGCCTTCAGATTGCGCAAGCATTAGCCAGCAACAGGTAAAATTCTGGTGTAATTATCAACATTGTTTTAGTCACAAATCAAAACTATCATACAGGCTGCTAGAAAGAACGTTATCTGCATCCCAGTGAGAGTCAGTACAAGAACCTTAAAATTAAGAGTTATAGAGCAGGAAAGGACACCAGGAAGAACTAAGTTCTCAGAAATGGAATGCAACTTGTGAATGTCATATTACAATTATGTTTGCATTGACTATAACTTGTCAAAGTTTATAGAACAGCATGCTGTTGGGAAAGATTGTGTATGTTATTTTAATATAGCTATTCTTATAAACTGAGTTTATTTTCACTGGTATTTTGATTTAAAATATAGTTTAATGGTTAAATATAGTTAAATTTGGTTTAAAATGCTCACTGTTAGGAACAATTTCAAACCACGAAAACTTTGTGCAAAATCATTAAGAGCAGTATTGATGAGTTTAAGGTCTCATCTTGTATAATAAAATTCTTACAGAATTACAAAATCATCTGTCAGTTCAAGATGGGTGGACACAACTTGTCAGGCTGCCTAAACAGATGCTTAGTCTTACAAGACTGGACAGCCTGCAGACATTCCGAGTTAGGTACTGAATGCTAGTACATGAGCCACATAACAGAAAATGCAATAAAAGAATACCATGCACCATTCTGCTTTTGGACTCTTCATCTGAGCCATTCTAAGCATATAAAATATTTCAAATGTCCACCTAGCTTCTATTTCTGCATAAAAGCCTTAATTAAAATCACTCACTTTAGGTGGCCTATGCTTTTTGTCTTCTGCAAAGTCTTCATCCTCTGATTCAGATGCCTGGCGAAACTGCAGTGTACCAGTGTTGATATAAAACCCTCCATATTTGGTCGTCAGGGATGCAGGAACCAATTCATCATACTGGGTAGGAAAAAGAAGATGAACTTACCAGCATTTCTTAATAAACTAAACATGTATTTCATTCACCAGTCCCTATACATAAAAATATATATACCAATTCACAGCACAGATTGCTAGAATAGAAACAGGATAGCAATTCTGTAGAAAATTAACTGTCTGACACACAGAACATTAATATCACAGAGTATCCTTGCAACAAAATGCTCTTCTTTTAACAAAAAGGCAGCATCACAGCATTAAAACCTACTGCTTTCTCAAGGCAACTCACCACAGTGCCCTGCTCGTTTTAAAAAGTTCTCTGAAATTTTCTTTTGATAAAAATGCTATCCCAGACATAACAAACTTAACCACAGTGTCTGTAGCCTTATTTCCAATTTTAGATGTTTAATACAACATTGCCTCAAACAAATATCACAATGCCAGGACTTTATTCATTTGAAGGCAAACATTCTCACTTTGTTCAGACAATTTTAAAACCACAAGACATTTCAAACTATCAATAGTTTATTTTGAAAAGTACTTAGTATTTATGAAGAAATTTCCAAGTTAGCATTATAAAGCGGAATCTCAAAAATATTGAAACCAAAGATATAGAAAAAGTGGTGAATAATCATTATAGAGGATGACAATTGTATTATAACCTGCAACCAACAACCTCCATGCCATGTAAAATATACTGAAGATAAAAATGGTTTAAGAACTGAAAAGTCTAGGCTACCAAAGACTTTTAACCAGGAAGAAGAGTTATCCAGGAAAGTAAAACAGTAAATATGTACTTCAACAAGGAAGCTGGAAAAAGAGCCTGAACTGGAGGCCTACCCAGGGATTTAATCTGAATCAGTAGTTAGAAACGTCCCTGACTCATCATCTTTTATCTTCCTGGAACAGAGAACTTCACAAGCAGTACAGAAAGACAAAATGGGAAAAGTGGTGACAGCATTTATAAAGTACCCTAAGATGATTTGAAAAGCTAGCATAAGAAAATGAGAGAATCTATTAACTGAACAAAATGAAAGTGAAGTGGCTTAATAGTGGACTTGTCATTCATCTTAAAAGACCAGGAGGACCATGCAAAATAAAATAAAGAGTGGAGGTTGTATAAGAATTTCAGAGAAAACTCATGCTTTTTCAACAGCTCTCAGAACCAGCTTCATTAGGTGCAAAGAAAATAAAAGTAGAGAAAAGAAATTATTCACAGTGCCTAACAGACACAGCAGACATTTCCCATTTGAGCTGACAGGGTGCGAACTGAATTGGCAAGGGTGGGGCTGTAAAGGATCAAAACTGAAGAACACAGTGGTTGCCAGGTTAGAAGGAAAAAGCAGACAGTCAAAGCTGGGACCATTATCATAGGAAGCAAAAGCCAACACAGTAAAGACTGAGATGCAGACCAGTACAGGAAGGCCTGGGTAACACACAAGTAAGGATTAAAGACAGTCCACAAATGAGGAATCATGAATCACATAAATCACAGCAAATTATCTGAATTATCAACATACTGTGTGGCACAGATCCACTGGAACAAGGCAACAAGAAAGGCAGAATTAATTTAATATACAGAGTGAATGTATTCCATAACAGTCAACAGGCAAGTAAGATCAGCAAGATGTGGATACATAACTAAGCTGTTGAGGTTTCAACAGCTTCTGTTAAGGACTATGAATTTAGTCAGCTCTTCAAAGACCTTTCTGATACTCAGTTCCTTTTGACCCTTGAATAAGACAACTTTTCTTTACCAAAATCTGTTTTTATCCTGAACCTATTGAACAAGGTATAACTTTTAACTCAATGTTGTATTTTAGACATAGGGGTCTGCAGACCACAGTGCAGCTAGTACACCCCGCTTTGAGCTAAGCTTACTATTTTCTAGTGCCATAACTAAATATAAAATGAGTATGTTTGTATAAGCTATTAGTAACAGAGATTAGGCATCATTTTGAAGTGCTTCCGGAACTCTCAGTTAAAGGAAACATGGCTCTTGCAAATTCTAAACCTTCTTACTAATTGTTTTCAAGACCTTTGCTTTAAACTAGTTTTTTTCTGTGTATGAAATCACACAATTTATCTTATGAACAAAAATAAGTTTAAAGCCCTTTACAGTGTTCTGCTCTTCCTTACACATTTCAAGGGCAAATTGAAAAATCTCAGCCCTACAAAGAGACAGGGCTTGACTGACTCCTGTGAACACAGATTTGTCCTAAGACTGATTATGGAATCATCTTGTAGGTAACAAAATAAGACTGATAGACCATCTGACCATCTAAAAAGCAGGTTCATATGTAAGTTATTTTAAGCTATTATCCTTGAGCTACATTACTACACTTTTAGTGCCATTAATCTAATTAAATGTTTTGGTATGAAAGAATTTAGTTTTTTAAGAAGTGAGTTAACTGGTTTCAACTTCATCACTATACCAAGAACAGTGAATTTTTATGGATTGTACCAATTTAGTTCTGAAATCCAGACACACAGCAGTATCTTATATTGATATTGTCTACTCCTGAGTCCAGGTATTTTGACCACAATCCTCAGATATTCTACTGTGATCCTTCTCCTCATTCACCTCCCTTCCAGACAATAACCTCCAAAGATACACAAGCGAAAAGGTTTTTCAAGACTTCTCTACTAAGTCTTGAAAATGAGATTTAGTGCAAACATGTCTAAATGGTTTAAAAAATACAGCTTGTTATTATTTGTTGTGTAACATAAGCAGGGATAATTTTTGTACCTTGCTTAGTTTATTTTTGAGGTAGGTCTAACCAGCTTGGGATGGAAGGAACTGTTTAGCTGACACTGATCATCAGTAGCCCACTGAATAAAGGCCAAGCTACTGAAATTATGTCAAATACATTTCCTTCAGTGAAATGGACTAAATATCTACACAGCTAACTACACACTTCAGATACTTCAAACATAGCGTTGTTTGATCTCTATGCTTCTTCAAGATGCAAAGAACTGAAATGCACTCTTTGGCTTTGCCATCCTTTAAGGCTAAGTTTTCAAAAACACATAACTATTTTTCCAAAACTACAGTATAATAGAACCTACAAGGAAATCTTGAACAAGGTTAAGGGGAAACAACGCATTGCCTTGCTAATCCAAGGAAACATCAAAAACCAAGCACAAAGAGCTTTCCTGTGATAAAGAAGGTTTCTCTTCCAAAATGCCCAGGTAAGTTGGCAGGTTGGTTTGTTTTTTCTATTAAACCTGGGGAAAAGGACAGCCGGCAGAGCACAGAAGAAAAAAAAAACATAAGAGATTATAAAAGATAAAATACTTGGCCCAGGGTAGCCTCATAGGAGAATCTTAGTTTAGTAGTCAGGATATCATAAGCCATCAGTCCACCTGAGCACCTTGAGAGAAGTACCAATACACCTCTCTTCTCCTGTTTCGTTCCCACCTTGACCAACACCTTTTATACCTTTCCAGCAACCACCAGAGCTAGGCTATTGGCTTAAGTGACCTTCACTTCAGAGATTACATTCTTATCACCTTGAAAACATTTCAGCCGAAGTTATAAAATGTATGACCAGTCATGTGACCACTTATTTGTACAACTCAATTCTTTCAGAGCTTGAGCTCTGACCTGACCCACAATGAAAATCTAGTTCAGTGTTAAATAATTATGTAATGTATTAATCTCTCCAGGTTTAACATTACAGAACTACTCAAAGATTCTGCAGAAAAATAGTTATACTTTCATTTTTCCCTCATTTAACATGAAGAGCAGATTTTCCATATATGACACTTAAGACAAATGCTATTAGCAAAGATCTGTTATTCTGGCATGTTATAAACCTCCCTTTGTATTACATTAGTAATCATATTGTTCGTGTATTTTTTGGGAAACGCTTAGGTTCATTGTACTGTTTAAACAAATTAATCTACTCAAAGAATAGCTGATCCTAGGCCATGATCTGTCCCTCTAGTAGCTCAGATTGCTTTGAAAAGTGATTTCGTGCTCTTCAAAAAATTAAATCGAGCAAAACACAGGATGTTGCTACAACCATTATTATTTCCTTCTCCTACAAATTTAAAGAGTAGTACTACACAGGCCAGATACAAGTCTCAGGTGTTTTCAAGAACCTACGCAGGTGCTGATTTTTCAGTTTATTCTTATTCTTTCCTAAAGAAGGGTATGCCTTTTTGCAGAAGAAGCACAAAAACATTACTACTGCTTTAACAAACATCAGACGTGTTCTGCAAATTCAACTACCTTTGCTCCTCTAACCATTTTGGTTCTTCTATCTGCTTAGTTCTTGCATCTGTATCTATTGGTTTGATACTCCACTTTATACCTAGACATATTTTGGGGTGAGGAAGATAAAAAGCCAAGAATCTACAAATTGAAACTTGTCCTTGTACTCACTTGAATGCATAGGATATGTTGGGGGCCAGCCAGCAGGCATCCCCTGAAGACACGCAGGAAGCGTGCACAACACGTTATTAAAGGTGACAAGGTGCGCTCGGCTAAGTGAGCACTATTCCCCAAACACACAATTTCCAAGCCTGGGCAAAGTGACAATGAACAAGAAAGACAATACTAATATAAACACACCAATCCAGAGCCAATGAAACAGCTGGCAAGTCAACCTCTTAAAAATGGAAGATTTAATGCACCCTCACGTATTCAGTGTGGATGAGGTTTGCGACTGAGGTCTACAAAGGCAGCATTTTCCAATTGAAAAATGCCACAGTGTTCAACTTCTCTCAACACACCACGAAAATATTTTTAATAATGGATCCTATGGAGTGTTCTTCTGTAAATGCCTCTAACATTTGCAGGTTGATAACTTGGTTGCTTTGTTAGGTTTTTTTAAAGAGACAGTCATCTTTTTAAAACAACACTTTTTTTCCACAGATAGCATAAAACAAACTCTTTAGAGTAGGACGAATGAGAGAACAGTACCAAGTTGGCCTGGAACTACATCTGGCCCAGAACCTCACAAAAATGGTAAAAATTTCCATTAATACACTGAGCTGTCATTCCCGGAAGAGATACTATCCTTGCTGGGAAAAAAGTTTCTCAGATATTCAGGAGTTTTGTCCAAGATAACCTTATTGAAAACCCATCAGCTTCAGGTTTTAGGGGCAAGCCAGGGTAGGAGAAAATAGGATATTAAATCTATCATACCTTTTTAAGTCTGGAGAATACAAGATGAGGACAAATTTATCCTGGAAACATGTGAAAACTATATTTCATGACACAGAATTTTTGCAGAGACCAAGCCCTTAAATTATGGAAAGTATTCTAGGGAACCCAGATAGAAACAGAGCAGTGCTTTTAACAGTGTGTCCAGAATTACTAAAACCAACACAAAATCTTTGAAAGGTTTTCTTTAAAGATGATCTAAGCTCTTGAGGCAAGATGTAGCTAAAGAAAAAGTAAGATCTTCCTTTTAGCTGAAGTACCTGTTTTGGAGAAACTTTCCATGTATGAGAAACCATTGATACACTGGTATTCTCTAGTGACCAGCACAGGACTTTTTCATCAGTGTTTAGATGGCTACTATGGAACTATGACTATAACAGACTAGGTCAAATATTTACACAGGGGCCTGGGTGTCTGAAGAACTGAACTGCCTGCTTCCCACTGCTCTTGGCACTCACATTTAGCTTCAATTCTTGCCAGTATGGGTACCTAGTATCAAAAAACACTGCTTACAGATTTGTAGGTCAACAGTTCTTTTTCTACATTCATCTACTTGAAGTGGAGGAAGTTTTTAGTTTGGATATCCAAGCCTTGTTACCTTCAAGTAAGACAAAACAGCATATGTTTTCATTAACACTAAATATTACTTTAAATTCCCTCTTCTGTATTGCATAACAGAAAGCTCAGAAAGCACTGTGTTCCCTTGCATTCTCTACCTATATAAAGCTTACATTGCCAGGAAAGTATTCAACCAACCAAATAATCAGAGGTCAACACAAGAGCAAGTAATCAGCCTGATCTGGGTGGACATGCATGTGTGTGCAGGAAAAATAGACTGGGTGAAAAATTCTACAGGAATTCCACTCTACAAAGAATGTCGTTCTGGGCAGCTTACACTACAGCAAAACCTATTTTCAACATCAAAGCAGTGGAAACACTGAGAAGGGGCAGCTTTCTTTGCAGGTTACAGACATTTTGTATAGGTCCATTAAGATAAGCAAAGATTAGGACTTGCCACCAGCCTAACCCCTATAGAGCAGTTAGAAACAATAGTATGCTGGTTGTGATTTACTTTTTTACTGGAATTATCGCAATCCACTGACTACAGTCAAAATGCTCAACCCAAGAACAGCTGCTCACATAGATTTCTGGCTTGCCTGCAAATGCATTTACCTCAAAATCTGTTTTTAAAAGGAAAGTATCTCTAAAGCTATGGAATAAATATGTTTCAGTGCCAAAGAGCTCAGTATTTTTTTTCACAACTGTGACAAGAAAAAGGACTAAAATTCTGAGAAAGCTTTTAAAATTTTTTTTCTGGGGTAGAGACAAGCTAATCCTGGAGCAATTCAAGAGACACTTATATTCACTTTTCAAGTGTTTGTGCCCAGGATATTACAGCTTTTTATATGTAAGAAAGTGTGTCTTCTAAGAAGTAGTCCAGGGCCTGGCTCTAACACATCTCAGGGTACACGGCAATTTCATAGCTGGCCATACAGAAGATGAGCAAGCCAGACATGTAGATTTTCTTTCTGAACACTTCTCCTGTATCCAAGGCAGAATGATGGAATTAGAGGTTTTGTTGTACTTCAACTCCTACATTACAGAACCCTTAAGCTCTACAACAACGTGGACTGCAGCTGGCCCACTAAATATTTTTCTTTTCTATATTAAAATGGAGATAAAAGCAAAACAAAGATGGTCTCTCATTAGTCCATATTTGTAACACAGACACGAGGCATAATGATTTGTTGAGGAGAGCAATCTTTAAAGAATACACCATTACTCCCCAATAGCTTCCACAGCTAGGACATGATGCAACCATCTGGTCCTTCAACAACTGCCTTTTGTACATTTTGCAAGGACTCTGGCAAGAGATAGAAGTAAATGCTCTTGCAAATCTACCAGATCTGCTGCTGGTAGCACCACCAGTGCTGGAAGGAGGCACAGTATGTTAAGTATTAGTACAGCAGACTCATACTTTGACAGAGACCTGTGCTCTGAGTACTGCCAGTGTTCAAAATCTCCTATCAGATCTGTGATAGGTCACAGTAAATCCAGGAAAACCTAGCTGGAACTTGGGTTGGATATCATAAAATTTTAAAAGTGAAGATGATTAACTTAAGCAACAGTGAGAAACCAGAGAAACCTATAGGCTCAACTGGTTTCTCAGCAGAAATGAAGCACATCTGTTCCTATCAAGCTGGAGACCAGAATCTGACCTTTGGAAAAGACTTATGAAGGCTTAGATCCCAATATTGTTTCAGCAGCACAACCAGAAGTTGTGAGATAATGATAGAACAGTTTAATATTGGCAGGTTCAAGTTTCTAGACAAAGAAAAACGACAAACTAATATAAGTAACAGTAAGCACCTTACAGCAAGCTCTCTCTCCACACAACTTCAGACCTGCTTCAAAAACTACCAATGCACACAGATAAGCTCAGCCTGCTACGCACTGTGGTTTACTGCTCAACTTCTGCTGAAAAGGGTATCAGCTCTGCAGACACTTTCTGTGCACCTCACACAGGTCACAGGACCACTCATTGCAACATCTACATGCTTAAAACTTCACAGCTCTTTACTGTAAAGTTTTAGAATTGAAATGAAGGCTTGATATAATGTATGCTAAGCAATGCACTTATGTGTTTTTCTTACTCTTTTCTCGCAACTCCTTTTCATAATCTTTCCTATCCCACTCAGAATTCTAGCCCACTCCTTCTCACAGCAGATCACTGCTGTTTTGTCCAGTGTCACTCAGCACTGGAAGAAATTAAAGGCTGGCAAGTGACAGCTCTTATTTTTGGTTTTTTTTTTTACTTGACTAAACTGTACATATACTTCTTTCTGACATTTAATAAGGAACAATTATAGGAGGTTTCTGAGCTTTTAGATAATCCACTTTTTTTTCCAGGCTTTTTTCTCATTTTCATAATTTTATATATCACCTCCAAGATATCTTCAAATGCCCTCTTATAAACCTTCTGATATCTCTAATACTGCCTGCACCTAACAAATACCTTTTTCTTTTACCTCAAGATGTGTTTTCATTTCTAAAAGACATTCAGACAAAGTAAGCAGTAATATCCTGCTATTTAACCTGTTTTGTCTCAAATTTTTCAGACATATTCAATGTTCAGAATAACCATCCTAGTTTTACTGGTTTTTAAGAGGAGAATAGCTTCCTGATCTAAAGTAGGAAATCTAATGCCAGTAACCCACTAATAATCCAGAGAGCTAGCATAGGAAACAAAACAGAGCCAGTGTAATTTCAGTCAACAGTAAATGAAGCACACAAAAATATTTTAATTTCTAGAGGTGGAAAATTATTTGATCTAGGAGTAGCTTTGTTAACTCTTTGGTGCATAATATCTTGATTAAGACTACAAATACAGTAATTCACTGGTCTCCCAAAATAGTATGCCCTTTGCATTGGCATCAGTTATAGACAGGTACAAAGTATTTTCCCTTACCTTTCTTCTGTACTGGAAAGATAAAGCACTGCCTCATGATTTCTTGCTGCTGTGCTGAAGCTTACTTACCGCTTCAGAATTATCAATGAAAGGGTCCGTCTCGTCGTAGCCGTAACCTATATCGATCAGATCCTGCAGGCGATCTTTCCGATGTTTGTGGGGCTTGCCACCCTGAAGACAAAGCAAGTGTTACATCACTTAGGAAACAAGAAAGCCATGTACTAAAGCCTATAAAACACAAGGCATTGTAGGAAGTCACTCAAGGAATTAGCAGTTTTGCTTTCTCGAATGTTTCCTTCAAGATGGTCTGGAGGACTAATGAAAATTTTCACACGCCACAATCATCCCTGAAAGGCAGTCACTAGCTACCTTTTTCTGCAAGACCAAGATCTTCCTAACATTTCCTATTTAGAGATGCTTTCCTGTCCTATGGTTTTAAAGTATAGTGATTGGACTGCTAATGATAGAAGGGCTGGGATAATTTAGAAAGTGTTAAGTTTTTTCAGTATGTTACAGTGTCATTACAAGCGAAAATAACGATAACCTGGAGTTCATTAAAGTGTTTCCCTACACAAGATAGATTAATTCTCTATAGTACATAAAAAGTTGAGTTATAAAACATAAAATGTTACTTGAAACATTACTTAACACCAGAAGCTGCATCAAAAACTATGGATGGGTTCACTTATCTCCAGGAGACAGTAAAATTAATTTTAATCTCCAAGTATTCTTGTCATGTGGAAATTTCATTGTTAAGTCAAGTAAAGACTCCCAGCCAGCTCAAATATTCAGGAAATCTAAACTTAAAATTACACAAAAATCTTCTTAGGATCTATGACCTAGTTTTCTAGCTCACATGTATTGTCAAAATCATCAATAAAAGTCTTAAAAGATAAAATTCTTGAAAAAGCACTGCCCTCATTACAATGGTAGCTTCCACAAATTCAAGACTTGCTCCTGAAACTTCTCTGCCTGCACCCTACAGCTCTGAGCATTCTTAGTGCAAGTCAGCCTTTCTAGCTGTGACATCCAAGTACAATAGTCCACTAGTTACTATGAGAATGCAGAGGCGGTTTCCCCCCTGCTCTTTTATGAGAGGTGTAAGCATCTCAACTCCTCCATTTTAACATGCAAGTTTGTGACCAAGTAAAGCATGTGCTCTTGCAAGCAAACATGAATCTCTCACCTATACTTAAATAAACAAATGCAATAGTCCTAGGAGAAAAAACCTCAAAAGTAACTTCAGCTTTTAATTCACATTTCCAAGCTACATTCCAAGCTAAGTTTTCCTCTCAGTCCTATCATCTCCTACAATCACTCATCTGGAAAAACAGCTGAATGACTGCACATTTCCAAAACATGTGGTACCTAAAAAAAAAAAACAACAAAAAAAACACCAAAGTTTGCATGAGATGGATGAGAGAAGAAAAATTAAGTTAGAAAAGGCAGCACTTAAGAATTCTGATTAAACTCCAGTGCGAAAGCTTATATAATTCATGATTCTGACTTAGGTGCCAACAGGCTAAGAATGCTTCATAAACCATATCTCACCTGTACTGATCTCACTAATGTGCAATGCAATTCTGTACTACATATATCTTGCTAGTAACCATCGACATTCTTGTTTGCCAGTCTAAAATCTTTTTGCAGCAATGGTTATCCTATGATTCTATGATTTTAGTATAATAAAAGGGCAATAAAAAAATTTTTAAATTTCCAATACATTCTGACTGCCTGATAGTCAGAAAACCAGATATGGAACAAAAGTAGCAACAACAACAACAAAAAAAAAAGTCTTATAATAGCTGAATGAACAAAAGCAGTCTTAAAATAGTACCTGTACTCAGACATATGAAAATATCTGAACCACTGTGTGTATAATTAAGAGATTTTCCTTCAGGCCTGGCTCTAACCAGTTCTGTTTAAGGAACTGTGTTGAGATTTCATACGATCAAGATGTTAAGGACACCAGAGTGCAGCAGAAGAATGAAGGGATTATCTGTGTCAGTGTCCACCCTGCAGCACCTCAGGGAAGTTTTATGATTGCAACTTTCCTCCAACCTTTTTGTGCCAGAACATAAGTAGTCACAATACTAGAGCACATTAAGGTGCCTAGATCCTGAAGTTGCAAATACTACTCAAGTATTCAAAAAAGCCAAAGATGACTTTAAGATATTAACTGTGTCATTAAACCTGGCATTTAAACAACCTTTGCCCAACAGGACTAGAAGGTAGGTAGCAAATAAAATGCCAATACCTGAAGAATCTTGAAGAGAAGAATCTATAAACCAGTAAACCTGGTCTTTATGGTGGATAAGTTAATAAAAGCTATAAGCAACAGAACCAGCAGGCACAAGAATATACAGAGCAAGAAGAAATGTTGGTAGAAGAAAGTATTTGAAATTCTTTTAAAATGTTCCAAACATTTTTAAAAACAAAAAACTGTCATGAGATAAGGAAGATCCACTTAAACTGATGTCTGATCTACAGCTAGGAAAGAAAAGGTAAGAATAGGTATCTCATTTTGGCCAAGAGTGATCAGCAAAATTATTATGGAATATGCATTCATTCACCTTTAGAAGAAACAGAACAGGTAAAGAGTTGGGGAAGGACAAGGGTCTAAGATGACAGTTCACTGAGGAAAGTAAAGGAAAAAGAAAACAACTGAAGAATCACTGAAAGACCTTACAGTTGCTCTGAAATTAGTATGATAAATAGGCAGTTAAATTCAGCATCAGTAGAGCAAGGTAATCCACATAAAGTAAGTACAACCTAAGCAAAAAAGACCAGCATGCTGCAAATTTGTTATGCTGCTCAGGAACCAGTGGAATTGTTAGGCACAGTTCAGACATTTGCTTAATCAAGAATGGTTAAAAAAAAGAGTTGGGAGTGATTAAAAAAAAAAGGAGCAGAGAACCAAACCAGAAGTCATCATTATAACACTAACAAATCAGGGCATCATACCATTAATATGCTTTCATTTAAAAAAACTATTAGAACAAAAAAGAGAACAGTAAGCCAACAAATATGTTAAAACGTAAAAAACACCACTTCCACACAATAACAATGTTACAACACTACAGCTGGAGAACTAAAGGGCTGAATTCAGATGATAACGTCAAAATCACATGCAATGTGCAGAAGAACTGGAAGCGTTTCTTTGTTTCTTGCAATACAGAAACTATGGAGCACTACAAGAACTCATCAGGTTCAAACACTGTGTTTTTCTATGACAGTCACCATGATACTCCAGTGCTGGGGAACACAGAAATATGGTAATGATCTGGTAGATTTCTGGCAGAAAGCTTTAAAAAGATTAAACATGTGACCTTTGGCTTTGAGAGAAATTAAGATACAACACAGACTGCCAGACAGGCACAGTGAAGTAATATCAAGGAACACTTGCTCTATTATACTTTCAAGTATGGGGTTCCACTAGTGTCAGAGACCATGCCACCATCCATTAGATGGATCTTCGTTTTGATCCAAGACAAGCTCTTACATATGTACAATATCGTCCAAGGTTCAGTATCAGGTGTTCACAACAGCGTTTGATTTTATCTAGAAAGTAACAGCAATCAAAACCCTTCAGAGCAGATTTTTTATGCTGATGTTTAGTATGTGCAGCAACTACAGAAGAGTTCTGAATAATCAAGTAAACAAATGGTACGTTATGCATTTTGTTTTACAAAAATAAACTTCTTCATAGGCTCTCCTTAGTATTTGCAAAAGATATCAAAGAGTGTACTGATTCGGTTATGAGTACAGAAATTTATCTGAAAAGAAGTAAAAAGTCTTCAAGGCAGACTGCTTTTCACGCATCAAATCTTCCAGAAGTACTGCCACATGTTATGATTAAAACCAATGTTTGACTATTTTAAACAGGTATCTCAGATAAGTAATACCTAATTAAAGGAGGATATAGTACTTCCTGCAAACCTTTTGCAGGAAGAAGAAAAACCCTTTATTTTTTTCTCATCCAACCACTGATTACAATTACAGCAAACCACTGTTATGGAGTGTTACAGCGTAACTCCAGCTAAGAAGAGTATCCTGCAGCTGGTCATTCAATTGAGGAGAAAGGGTATCTACCACACCGGAGCCCTGCTCCACTTGACGCTATGCAGTGAATGTCTCACCACAAGAGGCAGAAGATGGCTGGATGCTGTCAGAACATGAGCAATTGTACTGGGTCAGCGTTCAGAGATGTGATTCCTCTGAGCATGCATGGCAAGTAGAGACTGATGGCTCTTATATTGGAAGAGAAAGGATAGGGAGTTTCTAACACAAGGAATCTTAATCCCTCATCACCCTTCATGCTTAGTGGTTCTAACCTAGTAAGTGGTTCTTTATATAGAAGACATTCCCTTTCATGGGGTTGAAAGGGACAAAAGGCAAGTCAGAGAATGAAAGGGAAAGAATCAGAAATGCGAGCAGTAATGAAGATGCAAGTGCACCACAAATTTAAACTGTTGAAAATTGTAATATTTTGTTACCAACAGCTTTCTAATGGTTAAAAGCATCTATTCACCCCTTTCTATGACCACTGAACATTGAGCTGTAGTTTTCTTAAGTCTAATACCATGCTTTGTCCATAAATGTACAGGTTCAGCATTGACGGATGCATAAACAGATATGTAAAATTAGATTGCTTCCACTACCACTCCCTCCTACATATATTGCTTTACATACTTCCATTGACTTTCATCAACTGTAGTTAAGCAACTTGTTTCAGACATTATAAAATCCTTAACACTTTAATAGCAGAAATGAGTTTTCTAAAACAGTGTGATTGAAACGTTTTTCTCTCACATTCAAAAAATTATTTATAATTCAAATTAAAAGCAAACAGCATTTTGGAACAGCCTTCTTAATTCATATTGGATTCTCTCCAAAAGATAAAGAATGATTGTTTTCAGTTTAAGAGTTGATTTTGTTATGTAGCACAGCTAACATGCCTTGAAATAATATATAGACTGAGCACTTAGAAAAATCTGCCCTTGCCAGAAAAAAAAAAAAAAAACCCAACCAAATAAGTCAGACAAAAAAGATTTTAATATGTATATTAATAGCCGAAGATACAAATGACTGCTCTTGTTTCTCTTCTTTATTATTGAGGTGTTCTATTAGCAATCCAGAATATCAACATGTCTCAGCATGATGATGAGCTCTGATTGCCAGCTCAGACTTAATCACCCAACCCTACCCATATGAATTCTTAGAGACCTGTTTGGGTGTGGTTTTTGTCAACATTTTCTGATTTCTACCTTCATTTACTAGTGAAAGGTTCTTTCTGTTGCTAGCTAGTGTTGTTCAAGTCACTCACATTACACTTTCAGAAGCCAGTAGAGTATCTTTAGGCAGTTGGGCAGCTACCAGACATTCATTGAGCAATGATTTACTATTTAACAAATAGCTTCCTATGGAAACATTCCAACTAGTTAGGACATCGAGATTCATCAGTATTTAGCCCAAAGTAAAGACCTGTTCAATAGTGCACAACAGCATTACATACAATTTTTTTCTTCCAGCACAGCATAGAGCATGAATATTGACCTGCATCTATTACCAAGAATAGCTTCACAAGCTATAGCATCTATAGAGAAATCTATTTAGCAGACTTGTCTGATAGGCTTGTGGCAGCTTCAGGGTACTTAAAGGAAATACTGCGAGACAGTCATCACTGAAACGTACAGAAGTCATTTGGCACTACATTAGCAACCCTATTCAGGAAAAAAACAACATTATCTGTTATCACTATTAAATATTTGTATTTTTTAACAAAGTGCAGTAACTCACGTATTTTGCCTCAAACTTCTTGGCAAGCATTTCTACTTCATGTCGCTCACGCTGTTCATCATTATATGGATCCTCTAAATGAACCGATTTCTTCTGAAAAATGCAAAAGTTACACATTCATTCCATAAGAAACACAGAGTGCATCTCAAAACCTATTAAATGCCAAAAAACAATACTCTGATGACTAAGTAGTCAGAATTTATACTTAATCTCTAAAAATTACTTTGATCATTGAATTACCATCTAGCTACTTTTCTTCTGATGACAAGAAAACCAGAAGAATTAAGATAAATACTCAGATTTGCATTTTCCCAAGCATTCCACAACAACCTCAACTAAAAGTCTAAGCATAAGAGAGAATTATGGCCACTTGAGGTTAGAAAAAACTCTCTCTAATCACAACTTCTTTTCACCTCTGCTTCCACTCACTGGCCCCTCTAACAGCTGTTATGATTCTTCTAGATACAACAGACAGGATGGGATGTACATGGTGTGTTAACCAGGAAGGAAGCAGCCAGAAGACTAAAAAGCTCAGTAAATTATAACCATAATTAATGTAAGTCTTTTATCTAAAGAAAAAAATTACAGTGCAAGAGTTAATTTCAGTACTCATAACTATGTTAGCCACAAAAGAGACTTAATATTCCAGCTCTACATACAAGGAGTGAGTAGCCCCTTACTTTTTTGCTGTTTTTAGAAAAGAGGTTTTCACTGAGATAAAGTCAATGAGCAGGGTATAGATAGTGCTTTTGGTTTTTTTTTTTTTTTTCAATAAGTGATGGCAGAAAAACAGGGCTGCCCTCCTTCAAACTGGAGTTCACATAAATACAGTAATTGCCAGAAGGGGGAAGGTACTACGATGCTAAAATACGGTGGAATGGAATTCCATTTTCCAGCACTTTATGGATGGTAACTAATTTTACTGCACATGGACTACTCACCAATGAATAAATGAAGATTTATGAAGAATAAAGCAGAAAAGCAAGATCCTTCCTCCATAGTATAAAAAGTCAATATAGTGACTAAATAGTGACCAAACCAGCTCATTAGCATCAAGACCAATGTAATGAGGAAGGTAAGCTAAGCAAAATTGCAAACACCACATAATTATAATACATTTTCCAGACTGAGTATTTGGAGAAAAAATTAATAGAGGCTATAGTTACTCCTAAAACATAAATTAAAGCCACTTACTTATTTCCTGCAGGCATAATTAGATATAAAATACTGCTCAATTAATGAAACACCATTTTCTCTACTTTTAGCTGGGAAAAGGTATTCCTCATCTTCTGCTAGGCATATGTGGCTTTTTTCTAACTGTGAAAGGAGACAAGGTTGAGCCTAAAGATCAATAAAACTTAGTACTTAAGTGTTAACTTGCCTCCCTCCATCAAACACTCAAAGCTGACTATCAATTGGTTTAGTTAAGCAGTACTGAAAACCCAAATTCAAGCAAATTTTAGTTTTGACTGTTTCTAAGGGATGGATGGCTCTCAAACTAAGACATTACTACTTCAGCACCTTTGGAGCCTGTTTGACAGAAGCCAACTTGAGCTCCTGGCTCATCCACTTTGACTTGCGTTTTATGCACCAAGCCTCAGTCGCCCCAAAAGAAATGGGAGTGCACTTTCACTTCCGTCAGCATTTAAGAGGCAAATAAACCCTTCAACTACACACACTTATTACTCACATTCAAAACTTTACATAATTCCTCCCAGAAGATGAACTCTACAAATAACCCTATCAAAGAATGTTGTCTAGATCAAGGCAAAAAATGACAAGGACAGCACAAGTTTTTAAAATAATTATTTCCACTAGCTTCTGATTCAGCACAGGAACCTAAATTTGGAATTAAAAAAAAAGAAGTTGAACTGCCAAATCAGTTTTGAGATTCTCTATCACTTCATTATTATATTACTACTATTACCATGGCCTATTAAAGCCATATTTGAAGTTGTGCCTGTGCATCAGTGCTTGCCTTCCTTTGGAGAACTTTTCTTGGTTGCTACAGTTCCAAGAATACTACAAGATAGAAAGACAGGTCCCTGACTTTGTAATGTTACATTTTAATGGGAAAAGTTATAAAAAAGTTGACCAACTTCTTGTAAGGGAGGAGTCAACAACAGCTTTCAGAAAACCAAATCAATCTTCACCCCTACAAAAAATTTGCATAGTAAAGTATCTGAACTGTTAATTTTAAATTGAAACATTACTAAAACAACAAATTTTAAAATCTTAAACTCCACTTAAAACCACAAAATTAACTACCAATTAGTTACTACCTACCTTGAAAAAGCAAATCTCAAGAATTTAAATCTTCCCTAATATTTGAGTAGCTTTTCCAGGTTTTACCATATAACAAGCAAGAAATTTAACTGACAGGCCAAGTATACATCAGGTTTTAAACATGAGTAAAAGTCCAGAATCACTTTAAATGGATCCTAATTTATGACACTGTTTTACGTAGTAAATCAGCTGATTATTCCACAACCCAGTAACACAAGTGCCATTGTGATCCATTCATTTTAATTTGGACTCTATGGAGCTGAAAAATATACCAAGCTTCTTATAAAGCATTACTATCACTGTCTCTACCATAAAAGCAGTTTCTGATCCCAATCGTACCAAAATCCCCAAAATCAATGCTCTCCCACCCCCAGAAGACATGGAATTTGCATCAGAACTACATCAGAAAGAGCCTGTTTTCCCTGAGTATGTGATTAAGATATTGGCAACCTTCAGAATAAAAGGCAGTTATGGAACTGGGAACTGCCAAAGGGAAAAGTCAGCTTTCAAGTACTGAACCACTTCTAAACACTAACACAATTTTCACCTTCACGGAACTGCTCAGAAAGATTGCACTTCAGAGAGAAGCATGATTATGCTACACTAATTTTGAGGAGTCATAACTGGCACTGTTTGCCCACAACAGCTGTAGGACAGGATGAACAGAAGGAACCTTTTAACTTGCATGACAAGATCTGAGGGATTAAAATCAATCACTGATTTTTCTGCCTTCCACATTTGAACACAATCCAGTGTGTATATCACTCCTACAGCAGAAAAAGTGAGCAGCCTGCTAAGTATAGTTACAGTGCCATCATCGCCTAGAAACACTTTAGTTCAGAAGAAAAGTTTCAACTATATTCAAGTTTGTGCTGGATACAAAAATTCCATGGCAGTACCATAGTGGTATTTGATACTTGCTTTTATCACCAGATCTACCACAACCTTCTAAGTAGTAGTTACTTACTTGCCCTCTGTCTGCCTTTTCCAGTAAGACACAAGCTTTCTTTAAAACTGTATACTGGATTAAAGAGAAGCCACAACTATTTAAATCAAGTACAACTTCAGTCAACCAAGAATGAGCAGCTCAAGTGTAACCAGCTTAAGGACATGCCTCTCTCCTTCCTACTTGGAACAGTGGGCCCTGTTGATTAGCTAACGCTGCTTGCTTCCTAAAGTTGTCTGCAAGAGTTTTGTCCTTAAAAAAACCAAAGTAATTCAAGTATCAAACACTTTCTGCTTGGGAGGAACAAGCAAAGGAAGAACACTTTGTTTTTTTCCCTTGAATTAAGTTCTCAAAACTTACAGGTGTGGTTACCGGTTCAACAGTAACTCATTTATCCCTGTCCCTTGCAAGACTACAAAAACTCCTCTCGAAGTCTGCTAATGATCACGTACTGCTTCTCGAAGCTTATAGCAGAGCTGGGCATTCTTTATTTACCTGCACACAGCCTAGGGACAACCCGAATACAGACCGGCGTGGTCAGTTTCATCCAGCTGCCGGCAAAGATCTCTCAGGATGGGAGGATGAAACACCTCTCCGGGCAGGGAAGGGGAGCGGCAGGGAGGTGAGCCGAGGTAAACGGGACACAAGACAGCGCAGCTCCTCCGCCTCAGCCTGCAGCAAAGGCCAGGAGCCCTTGGCCAGCTCAGGGACAAGTGGGAAGCCTCCCCTTCCCCCCACGGGCACAGGCGCAGCCTCAGCACCAGGAGGAGCCCGCAGCGACGGCAAGGCAGACGGACTTCCCTCCAGGACGCCGCCCCTCCCGCCGTGCCGGGACCACCCTCGAGCAGCAAGGGGTAACCGATAACGCTATCGGTAAGGCCGGGGCCGCCGGCAGCCGAGACGAGGAGGAGAAAGCGCGGCGGGGCCCGTGCCGGCGGGAGGGGAGGGAAGAAGGAGAAGGGGAGGTCTGTACCCGCGAGTCCCCGCACAGCAGCAGCTCCGGGTAGCTGAACTCCACGCAGCCCTCCTCGGTGGGGTCCTTCAGCACCACCTCCAGGCGGACCGTCTGGCGGAGCGGGAGCGCCTCCCGCGGCGGCGGCGGCTCCTGCCGCCCGCTCTGGCGCGGCGGTGGCGGCAGCGGCGGCGGCTCGGGCCGTGGGGGCTCCCGCTGCGGCGGCTGCTCGGGCCGGCCGGGGTCGCGGGGCGGCTCCGGGCGGGCAGCGCTGTCGCTGGGCGGCTCGTGCGGCGGCGGTTCCGGCGGTGGCGCCTCACGGCCCGCCGGAGGTGGCTCCGGGTCGCGGCCCGCCGGCTCTCGCTCCAGCGCCGGGCTCTCGCCCTCGCGGCGCCGCACGGGTGACAGGCTAATGAACGGCACCCGGCGCGGCTCCGCCATCCTCCTCCGCCGCCGCCCCCCCCCCCCGCCCGCCGTCCGCCGGCCCCCGCCTCACACGTTCGGTGACACCGCTCTCCGCGCTCCCTCCCACCGGCCCCGGCTCCTCCCTCTCCCTCCTCCCCGCTCCGCCGCCCGGTCGGAGCTACCCCTACGTTCTCCTCGCCGCCCCCGCCATCTTGGCGCCCCCCCACATAAATAGAGCAGCCCCGCAGCCCGCGCAGGCGCAGCCGGGCCCGCGTCGCTGCTGTTATTGCTCAGCTTCCCCCGGACGTCAGCGCGGCCGCCGCCGCCCACACGCCGCGGGCGCCGGGCCCGCCCCCGGTTGCCGGGACGATGCACACGCCGGGCCCGCCGCCGCCTGCAGCCGCGGGGGCTGCGCAGCGCTCGTCCTCGTGGAGCAGCGCGGGCAGGTTGCGGGGGCCGCGGGCCCGCTGACGGGAAGGTCCGCTGAGGTCCCTGGGAGTCGGCGGCTGCGGGTCAGTCACCAGAGAAAAGCCACCCGTGCGGAGAGAGCGGCCGTTCCCAGCCTGAACGGCGCGGACGCACCGTGTCTCGGTAGCATCAGCCCGCGCTGAGCGGAACAGCAGAGGACATCGGGGTTTTACAAAACCGTGCCGTATGGCGGGGTTGATCGCAAATTGTTCCTACAGAAGAGCAGCCGCTGCCCGGGGTGCCGGTCTGGCTGGGCTGCAGGGAGCTCGTTCAGCGGCCATGCCTGGTCTGTAGGGCACCAGCTCTGGCTGCGGGGAGCAGTTGTGGCTTGTTGGGAAAGAGCTGTTCGAGAGAGAGAGGGGACGACGCGAGGAAGGCAGGGTTTGAGCAGCAGCGAGATTCCCTCATGAGCAGGAGCTGCCTGCAGATACTGCAAGTGTTTCAGTCTGTCACCACCTACTTTGACAGACTGATGGCTGGTATTTCCAGATGGAGGTATGCCACCAAGGCAATGTGAAGTTTCAGGAAGCTTATGAGCATCATGAGTATTGTATCCTCTAACTTCATTGGAGCAGAGAAAAAGACATTACCATTTTTGGGGCATTTTTTAGTCTCAGAAATAGTAGGTAGGAATGGGTCTATTCTCTCTTTTTTTAAAATGTACTCATGCAAAGCAAGCAATTTACATCTATTACTTTGCATAATGATAACAGACTATTCTGTGCATCACATTATTCCACTTTGCAAATTACATCCATCACTCTGCTTGATGTTTTCCTGTCATTGCATAGGAAGCCTTTTGACTTGACTTTTTAATTTCATCTAGACTCCAGAGAAGATCCGTGACTCTAGAACAATGTTACTGAAAGTTATAACATCACTAACAGGGAATGGAGGGCATCCCAGAATACTGCTTGCACTGGCAAGTCACTGGAATGACTGACCCGATCTGAGAAATGTAAACTTTCCTTTTGAGGCTTGAAACTTTGTTGAGCTTTTTTTACAGTCTAAGGGACTTGTTTTATCTTGAAGCATTGCATGTTGTGGTGTGACTAGCAAGCTTAGTAGAGGTGGATATATTCCTCAAATATGTTTCGGCTTTCAGCATCATAACGGCATAGTTTGGTAGTTGCACTTGTTCTCTGTTGAGAATTTCATTGAGAATTTCATACAGCTATCAGCTGATGCACAAAATAGGAAATGTATTTCTAGATTCAAACTGAGTGAGCATCCCTAAGCTCCAGACCTGTGGACCCTGCCAGGAAGATTGTGATTCTCATCAAAGTTTCTGTGTCATCTATGCCATTAAATCCTGTGATGGTAAAAAGGGGCCTTTCATCAGAAAAAGAGCAGTTTATTGCATATCAAACAGAAATCTTATGTGGAAATCACAGGCTCTTGTGCAGCTCTGCTGAACCTTGTTTTCAATTACCAGATGGGAGACTAGACCTTGAAGTAAGTACAAGAAGAATACAACAGGTAGTTTGTTCACAGATTATACTTGGATATATCCATGGAAAGTGATAAACTATGTATTTTAAGTATCTAATGTAAAACTCCATTCTGTCTTTCAGTCTCGTAACTAAAATATAGGGGTCTATATTCAGAAGTAATCAACGTAGGGCATGCCAGAGGATAATCAGTTCTACGAGTATCTGAATCCAGTGCTTCATATTGTCTTGTAGTGTAGATATACCTGGAACCACATCTTGGTCAGATTTTTACATGCTTTTAAAGTAGGGGAAAAAAAAGCTGGAAAGGAATAATCATCATTCAACTCATGGTAGGGTTACAGAGAAAACCAGAAGTAGTTCTTGGAAATAGTTTCAGGTGACCATTTGTTCTGAGATTGCAGACCTTGATATTAGAAGCAGCCTTTCACATCTAAGGTTACTATGAAATAGTAATTGATAAGCCCCCTCTTCCTTTCTCCTAGGAGTTTAATTAGACAAGTAAACCCTCGTATTTCTGTATTATCTAACCTCTAAGCATCTTAGCGTGCACATAACATTTTTATAAGGCTTAGTATTTGTTTATGCAACTAGACAAACAGCAGTTCTGTAACTCTGCATTTAAAGTGAAGTCACTAAAGACAGTTTGCTCTGAGTACCTGAACTAAATCAAAAAGAACCTTGGCAGCAGATCCAAGAATAGTAGTTACTGGAATATGTTAATGTTACATTTGGTCTAAGATACTAGAACGATTTGGAAAACAACCAAATTCACTAGATCATAAGCTCTCAAGGAATTTGGTTTTGAATACACCAGAAGAGTTCCAGGCTTGTACAATTTCAAACACTTCAATAGGAGTTAGATTTGTAATTTATCCACACTATTTATTCTGTTTTGCTACCTGTTTTGTTCTTTGTCATTAAGCTCCATCTCAGGTATTGTCTGTACATAGTATAATGTCCTGCCCTTTTCAGTACAACACAAAATTTAACAAGTATCATTTTTAAAAAGTAATTAGAGATGTGCTGCCAGTTACTTTGCTTTCTCTCAGGATATGGCCATGCTAAAATAGTCCAACATTGAATACAGATTCCTTCCCTTTGTATGTTAACTGAAGGACACAGAGAGGCACATTAAGAGTTTAAAAAAATTTAACAACTACACAAAGAGAGTAATTTTTAGGCGATACTGAAGCAGCTTCTTATTTCTCTGGTGAAAACCAGTATGAGTAGATCAGACAAAGTGGATGCTTGGAACTACAGATGCTACAGCCACATCAGTGAGTAGCAGTTTGTTGACCTGACTTAATTTCAAATACAGAAAACAGAGACAGACCAGCAAACTGCAGAGGCCTCTACTTTGGTGCAGGTGGGATCCTCCTGCTCTGCTTTGGACTGGCTTCTCTGTCTGTAGCACTCTCATGCTTTTGGGCTGTTTGTGTGGTTGTGGTAGTCAGAGCTGTACCCTGTTTCATTACAAACCAGTGGTTACTGCTGTCCTGGACCTCATGGAACCTATTGTGTGGCTTCCTTTGGGCTGGACACCCCACAGCAGCAGGCCCAGGGTCCCACCAGAAAGCAGGGCTCTCCTTATCATCAGTTATATTTGTCTCCAGAGAGCTTGTTTCCAGCTTCAAAGGCTATTACTTTACTTCCATGAGCTATGAGCCTCTTGCCTCTGCATGGGAATGCAGGAGAAAACACGTTCTCCTTGTATAATAATATTACATAATAAGCTTAGGTGGCATGGCGTGGCAGTTTATTGTCTCCTCTCCTTAAGATGAGCACAGGGATCTACATTAGAGGTAGCAGCTGTAGTGGCAGCCAGCTCGAACCAGTGGCAGTCACATCTCCACTGCTCAAAAGTCTCCAAGACAGAGAGAGAAAATCCTCATTGACCATCAGCTGCTTCCTCACTATATCCTTGGTTTCTTATGGTCCAACCACACATCTTGTTGATCTTGTTGGTCCTTTCACTGGAACTGCTGGCACAGCAGCTGCAGCTTCCATTTCTGTGTCAGATGATACAGCTGCAGGTAGACTGGTGTTTATGAGCTTCTATTAGAACTGCTACTGCATCACAAGAATCCACTGCACCAACAACATGGCTAGCATTGCTGGTTTTCTGTTTAATGAGGATTTCTGAATTCGAGTGTGCTTTTTTTTTTTTTTTTTTTAATTTCTCTTTTCTCTTACAGCTTTACTAAGTTGCTTTCTGTTAGACCCAGAATCAAAGAAACAAACCACCTGCTTTCTTTCCAAAATGAAACACCAATGCCTTTCATACCGTTTAGAAAACTGATTCCTCCCCCTCATATTTTTGCTATGTTGTTCTTTTAAGTAAAAATACTGTTTCCTGAAGAATATACCTCTAGCTTTCTTTCCTCAGGCACATGTATTTAAGTGCTGTTATCAGTGGCTCTGCCACAGCCTTGAGAAGTCTGAAGTACACTTTTCAGTGAAGTAAACTGTTTGGAAGGACTGCAGGCAGGTAGAGAAATGCCAAATTCACTCTAGGAAGGCTGTGTGCATTAGCTTCAAATAATTAGGATCTCCTTTGACAGAGCAGTAATATTCATTTGTCACAATTTCAAAGCAGAGGAACTGTGATAATGAACTTTATCCCATACATTTTTATTTGCTCCTTGTGAATTGCTCAAGCCTCACTTACTGGAGAATTTGAGCCCAAGAGAGACTGAACTCCTCTCCAGAGCTTTAAGAAATGTTTTGAACAAATCTGACCAAAAGTGCAAGGTTTCAATGGCAGTAGGAAGTTTTAAAAATGGTAACAATTTTTTTGCAAAAAGTAGTTACTGCTTCTGTAACTGGAAGCACTTTTTACCCCTAGAAGTGGATTTAGGTGCATCTTTTACTCACTTGCTGAGATGAGGAGTGGTCTTCCAATACAAAATAAATGGCATTACTGTGTATGTCAGAGGTAGCTGATTAAAACAAAATGTTGGCTTTTATCTCATGTAAGCTAGAAATCAGGGCAAATCTTCATGTGAAAGAAGTCAAGGGATTTACAGGAGAAGGGATGTGTCACGGTAGGGCGAGTTCTTCAACCAAAGGTGGGGGTGTTATCACCCCTGCTGTTCAGAAGAATTTTCTCAATGAAAAAATTAAAGCTGACATAAGTTCTGAATGACTGGTGATTTTTATGGCTTACAGAACATTGTAACATTCTTTAAGCTAATACATAGGATAAGACTGTTGACTTAGAGGAACCTCAGAGAGAATTCAAAGCCTCAAGAGCTCCATTTAGATGGAGTTCCAAGTTAGGAAGAAAAAGCAGAGAGGGAAAAAGGAAAGAAGAATTGCATTCTTGCCAAGGAAGAGCATGCTGCTTGGAGTTATTGTGGGAACATCTTTTGAGCCTGGAGAGAAGATGAAATATTAAGATATTAAACATCAGCTCTTAAGTAGGTGCACTTACCAAGCAGAATATGGGTAATTTGTTCCTTCGGGTAACAGTAGCAAAATCAATTGTAACTAACAAGATAAGAACACTTTTCTAGTTACATCTTATTTTTTACTTAATTGTTAATAAATATTTCTACTTCTAGTGTTAAGATGTCTTGCTGGAGCAAGCACGCAACTTTTGTCCTTAAGCTTCCCTAGTGTTAAGGGTGAACTCAGCAGAGTTTGACAAATAAGCTGTAAACTTCTATAGTAGTAATGATTCTAGGTGGTGTGTGGACTCTGTCTTAAATGACATTAATTTCGGGATGTCAGCCCTTGAGAAGTTTTGTCTGCCAAGCAGTGAATCCCTAGGAAATTCCTCTTTGCAGATTTACTCTTTACTTTTCTAAGAAGGAAGAAAAAACAGGGGAAAAAATTAGTTACCTTCTAAATGATGACAAGAAAATTAAAGCCACTGAATTACCAAAATAACAAGCAATAGGACAAGATAAAGTTGACCTCAAATTGCACCAAAGGGGGTTTCAGTTGGATATTAGGAAAAATTTCTTCATCAAAAAGGCTGTCAAGCAATGGAACACCACCCAGGGAAGTGGTTGACTCACACTCCCAGGGGATATTTAAGGGCTGTGTAGATGTGGCATTTAGGGACATGGCTTAGTGGTGGCTAGGGTACTGCTGAGAAAATGGTTGGTTTCAATGAACTTAAAGTTGTATTTTTCAACCTGAACGATTCAATGGTTCTTTAAAATAACCTTGTAGTTGAAATCCTAGAATTTTTTTGTTTGTTTGTTTGGGTTTTTTTGTAGATAGGAAGAATATCAAGAAAATCAGAAATAAACACAGAAGGGATTTGGTAGAGGAGCACCCAGTTATGTGCGTGGGCACACACACACACACACTTTTTTCCTTAAAAATACAAGTATATAGAAAGGGAGCAGACTTCAGTGAACTGGCAAAGAAACTTAAACTGAGAAGCATCTGCCTGTTACGTGTTGATTGTGACAATCACTTAAACCGTACCTAAGCAGAATTTAAAACTGAAGAGGAGCTGTCTTTGAAAATAATAGACTTCCTTAATGGTAGCTCTTTTATGATTCACACCTGCTCATTTGAAAGTGTAAAAACACCTAGATTTTTACAGAGATTGAGAGGGATTATGTGCTCTGGGGAGTTGTCCCTCACTTTTTTCCTCATTTGCAACATTTCTTTAAAGATGCTTGTGGCATGGGATGCTTATCTCTGATGAAAAGTCTGTTCCATCAGGCCAGCACCCCTGGAGGCAGCCAGAGGCTGTCTGGATCTTTGGAGTCAGGTTATTGTCTTATCTCTGCATTGTTGTCTGCCGGTTTTATTCTCCCAATAGCAATGAAAGCCACACAAGAATGTGAGTCATGATTTCCTGTAGCTCTGCCACCCATCATAACACTAGTAAGAAGGACTAGCTAGGTAGGGAGTTCTCAGTTTGAATTGCAATTACTCCGCTTAAAGCAGTAGTAATGCTGTTTAATGAGGTTAAAGGGTCTGGAAGTAATTCTCTGAAGTACAAAAGGTAATGGGCCACAGATTAGCCCTCTCAGGGTTTCCCTTGTGGGTGCTGACCTAGGAGAAGACAAACACTGTCTCCTTGAGAGTGGACTCGGCAGACTCCTGGCTAGAGGAGCCTTGGTCACTTGCCACGATACTATTTCCTAGTTTCTAGTGAAATATAAACATTGTGATGATTATAGGAAACCTATTTTTATTAAATACTGTAATATATTTAAAATTATCATAGTTACTGTTCAGGTAACACTGTCACGCAATGATCATCCTCCCAAAAAGGAGATTTTCATGTAATACATATATGTAGATGGCAAAGCAACCTTCTAAAAGTTATTAAGACATACAACATAATATTTGCTGTGACCTTGAAGAAATACTTTTCTTTTTTGTTCCTCCTTTCACTTTCAGGCTGGTTTTACCAAAACTCCAATTTCCTAACCAAGTTTTTTAATGCCTCTCAGCACTTTGGAAACTGCTTTAACTGATGTAAGTTCCACACCTAGGTAAGCGCACATTATCACAGACAGCTGAGAGTGATTGCATAAACAAATTACCACATTTTTAACATTCATACAAGCTTATGATCAAAATAGTCAGAAGCATACTTTGCATGTGCAGTTCAGCATTTTCATACTTCCATGATTTTATTTCCAAGCCAAACTGCCTTCAAAAAAGCAAAGCACATATTTATCACTGAGAATTAACTACATACTGAACTTGCAGATTCAACACAAAGTTGCTTTTGATTTGCCACAGCATTAAAAATAACATATGAAAAATTACATATGAAAAACGATTTTTCATACATGAGTAATTTAAATAGACAAATGAAGTTCTTTAAAACTATTTTCTTTCCACCTCACGTTGGATTTTCAGAAGACATGACATGAAGTTTTTTGAGCATATTAAAACAAGCAGCAATAGAAGTAATGATTTTAAGAATAGAGTGGACACTACATACCCAAAATGCTTGTGAAGACAAGCTACATTTTCTGTATAACAGTTCTATTTCAGATGTCATTTTTCTGACCTTAAAAGAATTACCCCTGACATTGGTAAGTAATAGTACAGTACTCTTATCTGAACACTTCCTCACTGTTTTAAGAGTCTGAGTTATTCTTAGTGTCATGCTGCTTTCTAGTCTTCCACTGGACTTGGCATTTTACAAATCTGAAAACGTCTTGCCTCGAATGCCTGTGAAGTGGGAGTGAGGCAAGTCATGCTCAGAGGTGGTGCAAGGGGAGGAAGTGAGAAGTGGGAAACAGCAGTACTTAAGCAGTAGTCTGGTAGTCCAGTAAGGCCCATCACATTAATGGGAGACAGGAAGGGAAAACACTCAGTAGGGAACGAGAATGTGCAGAATGAAAAGTGGACACAGTGATAAAACCTGCCTGAGAACAACTGGCTAAACTGAGTGTGGAGTCTTGTAAAGCTTGCCTCAGAAATTACTTTGTTGTGACCAGAAAATAGCTCATCTGCCTTTAAATGGTGGGGGAAACCACCACAATTTTATATAGACAGCTTCTCAGTTTGTTCAGTAATGACTAAGTTCAGCACATGTGGCATCATGAATAAATCAGACAAAAGTAAGACTGAACTGGTAGAATGAAAACAATAACGATAATCATCAGCATGGAAATATACCAGGTAGCTTATGACTCGGTTTATCAGGTTTTGTAATTTAATTTTTGTAACATTTTCTTAGAGACAGCTTTCATACACAGATTCATGAAACACAATGACATCATGTGATATGAGTTACTTTACCAGCTCTGCAAAATAGGATACTGAATTTTGTCATATAATGGCTCTCCATATAATGGCCTCACCCATTAATGTAAGGCAAGAAAAAGAGTACAAGTAGCTTTAGAGTAGACATGCATAGTGATCCCATCATGCTTAAGAAGGACAAAATCATCCAAGGAAATTGTAGCTGTTACAATGAGCAATGCAGCTGTTGGAATTGGAGCATGGTTCTTTACTACATGATGTAAACAATGTCAACATTATTACATGTGTTCTTAAAATGTTACCTTTTATAATTCTGCACTGTTGTGTGTGTTTTTTTCACAGAACTGACCATATAGAAGTTGCTTATAGTGATCGAGGTGGAGTCTAAGGCTCATTACTCATCTCCAGTTAAGGACCAGCTTAAAGTGTGGTTTAAGGACTGCAAAAAACTCAATGCAATTCCTAGGTTCATGGAACAGCATACATAGTATCCCACTTTTATTTTGAATCAGCTGTATCTGAGAATCACTACCAACTATGAGACAGCATATTTCCTGTTCAAACAACTGGAGTCCCATGGTCTTGAAGGTCTATCATAAAAACATATTAAAGACCATTATTTATTTTACTGCATTGTTTTAAATTCTTCTAAAGAATTACTAAGAATAATACAATGTGAAACAACTAAGCACAATTCAAGCATGTAAGCATGAATTGAAACAGAAGTTCTCTTTTTATTTGAAGAATACACTGTGTCACTGTGTCTTCTCAAAAGTCACAGCTCTTACTAAATATAGACATTACTTTTATTTTTAAATCTATAAATAGATGCTAGTGTAATTCATCAATGAAGCAAGACCTATAAGGAATTTAGGAGCTGTCCCTTGCCCAGAGATGTGAAATGCTTGCTTTATTTGTTCCAAATGAAAGCTTAAACTCTACAAAGTCAAAGATAACCTTTTAGTGTGTGGCTAAATGTGACTGCAGGACCAAAAAAAGAGTTGTTACAAATGATGCAAAAGGACTTGAGCAACTGGATTCTTATTAGCATCTTCAGCATCTCTGGGATGCTGAAAGGCTCATTTAATAAAAAATGAATGGGAAGTATCTCCTATGACATGGATCTTTTATTAGTTTAGCTGAATGTAACAGTGCTGCATTTCCTCCAAGTGCAATGCTTACATTTCTGATGTCATATACCTAATTTAAAAGAATAGCATAATGCCATATCTGAAAGGTACATGTTAAATAAATTGAGAATGATAAATGATGAAAAGCAGCCATCAGTCATCACTAACAATGTCTTGGGGATCCTGGAAGTATGGAGGATCCAAAATAGCCCTTGATGACCCAGATATAGCTGTAAAACTGTGCTAATAAATAGCTACAGAGAAACAAACTAGTAATTAGTCGGGATAAGTAGTCATGCAGAGTGATCCGCATAAGCTGGAAAATGGAGCCAATTTGAACAAAGTATATTTTTGTAGAACAAAAGGTACTCTGTCTCTTCCAAAGGATAGACTATATTCTGGAAAATACCAATTCTGGAAAAATCTTAGATATCATGTCCCAGCCAAGAACCAGTTTAATGCAAGGTTCCCCCATGATAATATGGCAAAAAGGGTGAATGCAGTCTTTGAGTACCCATGCAGAAGAACAGCAAGCAGCACTATGGAGAAGCATATTCCAGTGTTACATACAGAGATAAATTATGCCCAGTGCAAAGCAGCCATGTTTTCAAAAAAAAAAAAAAATCTGTTGGCAAACCAACTGCCAGTGTTCCAGCCAGCAAAACACCTTTACAGGGGAAGCTGTCTTTCATACAAACAAGAACTGACTTGCTGCACTCTAACAGATGAAAAAAAAAAATCTCCAAAGAAAACCACAAAAAACCAAACCGAAGAATGCTGGGCTTTAATGGTTAACAGCAATGATGAACATTGGAAGAACTGAATATTAGAAAACAAGGCTAAACAAGTTGAATTTAGAATCAAGGTACAATTTCTAAAAAAGCAAATATGATTTAACCATTTGAATAAATTTCAAAATAAAACTATGGATTTTTCATTATCCATCTTCAAATTAACACTCAAGTTTTTCTGGCAAATATTTTATGGTGAGTCAAGTTAGTTATTGGATTCAACACTGGTGAAATCTACCATTTTGCACTACATAGTGTCAGGCCAGCTTATCTATCAGTTGATTAATGACTTGATTTTAATGTTACTGGTAACACTTTCATGCAATTGTCTACTTATTCAATCACCATGCCATAGACTGGAAGGGAAGAGGGAAATTTGGAAATGAAACTTCAAAAAGAGTGAGTGAAAGTTACTTCTGGAGATAATACAGAGGAAAAATGGTCAAAGAGTAAACCAGTGGGCAAAATCTAGATGTTTTCTTCAATGTATGTATAGCTCCCATATAGTGAAGCTACAGGTAGCAACAGCCATATAGATAATTGTTTACTTTGTGTCTGACTACCTAATAGCCAAGTTCCTCATTCATGCTCAGACAGCTTTCTTATGAAGATCTATGAGCCAGCTTCCAACTGAGGGAACCACATAAACCTAAATGCCTGCTACAGTCCAGAGCTATAACGTGACATGACTTTTCTTTCACAGTGAACTTGTCGCCTTAAGTTTAATTCACTTCAATGTTACTGTCATAGCTGTTGTTCAGGTATTAAGAAGTTTAATTCAAGGTTGACTTTCTTATCCATCAGGAATGGGTCAGCACTCAGCTGAAAGCAGTTACACGCCGTTTGGGGTTTGGCTTTCTCTACTAGTCACTATTAATGCTATGATTGCTAGCACAGTAGCTTCTGTGCATTATCTGTAGCTTATTTTTCCAGAATCAGATGCTTATTCAGAGTATAAGAAATAACTCTAATTTCCATATTCTTCCTTGAAATTATAATGATGCAGCAATTTCTTTCTGCTTTAGTCTTCCTTTCATTACATTATCTGAAATGCCACTGTTTCAATTTTACATTCACTTACTCCCGACCCAATAAATTTATCCATTTCCCTGACTCTGCACATGCATTCTTCAGTGCCTGCTTGCTCAGTAGGTCATCTGCCTTCACTCCCAGCCATCCTATTTAGAGTACTTTGACTCCTTAAATTTCCACAGTTCAGGGAAATATGGAAATGGACAGGGATAAAATTTTATCTATTCTTTACTACCTTTCATTTCTGTATCAGCTAAGGCAACTTCTCATCTCTGAGATGAATATGACCTTAGATTAAACAATGGAACACACATTCTAGATGTATTTCTAAGGTAAAATAAACACCAGTATTTCAGTATTCTTCTTGTTCTGCATTTTAATAGTACCTTTATATCTGTTCTATTATCAAGACCTAAATGCTAAGACAGTATGTAAAATGCCTTATTTCATCACTACTCAAGGCAAAGCCCTGCAGTCCCCCGTTTTATCTTAAATGATAAAAGCTTTATTGCCAGTCAATAAAATGCACTGTGCTAAACCCCGTGTTATTTAGCATATCGAATATGATATTATGCTACAGTAAATAAAGGTGAGTTTAAAAAAAAACTTCTTCCCTTCTGCATTAAAACTTCTTGTCACAGACATGAGAAGTTAAAATTGGTCCCCAAGCCCTGATGCTGCAAAGCCATCACACTTATTTCAGAAGATTCAACCAACATGTAAAATGGTCTGTAATGGATTTGGATGCTCTTCAGCTCTCCTGCAGGTTAAGCTTCAATAAAGGGAGTAATTAGATGAATTTAACATCTGCTACAAAGCCACCAACATGATTTTTTGAAGCTTTGTACCAAGATTCATAATTGTATTCCCAATCTGTTTCCAATTTAATTAAACTGAGATGGAAAAGAAAATTGCTGTTCATGAGTGAAGTGTTTTGTAACTACTTTCAGTGAAAATACTGTTCCTTTCACACCTCTTTTGAATGAGTGTAACATTGCCCCTGCTGAAAGGCTTATTGTTGCTAGTGTGATGGATCAGTTTCTAGATTTAAATGCAAGTAACCACAACTATCAGTGTACTTCTAGACACCTGAACAATAATATCCACATTTTTTGCTTAAAGCAGTATAACCAGACACATTATCTGGCAGAAAGGTGTGCATGTTCCACATACACCCAGCTGCCTTAGTTTCAACAAACTACTATAAGATCAGGACCAAAACCATTGGCTTGCCTTTGACTGATTAATGAACATGCACTTAACAATCAGCCACAAACCTGCCCTCTTCCACAGCAAAATAAATATACTATTTCAACTTCTGCAGTATGAAGCAACACAGACCATTCAGACATTCAACTGTGGATTCAAATAAGAGCTTTAATCAATGCACAGACAGTAGAGAATATGGTATTCTGAATTCCCCTCAAAAGATAAAAAAATACTTCTTAAGTATTTTACAAATTTATAAAATGTAGTTTTCTTTTACAAATAATATACAAATGTTTTTTACTATCAAATGTATAAGACATTTTTATGTTACAACTGTTGCCTTCTCCTAGTATTATGTATTCCCTGAACAGTTCTCCTTAAAAAAACAGGACAGTATAATAAATCCAAGAGTATATTGAATATATTGCTCACAACAGTGGTAAATGCTGAAGAAAATAATTCAAAAGATCTTTTTATCCATCAGATTGCTAAAGTTCTCATGTGAACTACATTAACATGAATAAATGTTCTGAGTGTTAAATTTCAAAGTGAGATTGAACAATACCGTCAGTCAAATAAGTCTCCATGCACTGAAAAAGATGATGAGAGAAAACAATCCTTACAGACAAAAAAAAAAAAAACCCAAATTACGGTATTGGTAATTGAAATTCATTCAGAAAAGTATACTCCTCAGAATATTGTTTGTATTTTACCCCAGATAGGTAATCTCTAAAAGTCCTAAAGAAGAGAGACTTTTCACAAGGACATGTAGTGACAGGACAAGAGGGAATGGTTTCAAACTGAGATAATGTTTAGCTTAGGTATCAGGAAGAAATTCTTTACTGTGAGGGTGATGAGGCACTGGAACAAGTTACCCAGAGCAGTTGTAGATGGTCCAGCCCTTGAACTGTTCAAGGCCAGGTTGGATAAAGCATTAAGGAACCTGAGCAGCTCTGGGGAAAAAAAAAAAAGCTGTCTGAAAGCTGTACCTGCCCATGGCAGGTTGGAACTAGGTGATCTTTAATGTCCCTTCCAACCCAAGCCATTTTATGATCATATGATTCTATGTTAAGCCTTTTGTATTATCTGATACCCTAGTAGTGCCTGGCAGTACCGCTGTCACCATCTCCATTTGCCACATTCCATCACTTGCTGAAGTAGGTTTGTCTGAGTCATGTAACAAATGATTCTTCTGCAGAGGCCAAAAGGCTTGCTGGAAAAAAATCCCCACCATGCAGTTCAGTAACTTTTGTGGAGGAATCTGGGGAACAATTTGAGGAGCACCTTGATTTTGTAGACAGTTGAAACTACTATTAAAAAAATCTTTGAGGAATAGAGTGGTGCAACAGAAAAAGTACCAATAAAGTTTTAATTTAAAAAAGAAACCAAAAAAAACCCCAAAAAACCAATTTGCTGTATGTTTTGAATCTCACTGCAGGACATTCTTACTCAGCTGGGTCAACCTGCTTGAATGCCTAAAGTCCTGCAAGGAAGGAGTCCTGCAAGGATCAGGATAAACCAAGACCCTTGTCTCGCAGCCAGACATACAGTAGCAACTGACCTGGTTCATTCTGTGACATTGACTCAAACAGGGACTTTGTTCTCCTTGGCCCACTTTTTCATGACGCGAACAATGTACTCTACTTGAGAATTACCAGTGCTCTTCAGAAGGTGCAGTACTTCCCGCAGCGTCTCTCTACAAAGGTGAAAAGCAAAGATTTAAGTGAGGGTTAGACCCAATTGATACAATAAACTGCTCACATCAAACTATTTCACAAAACATGGGTCCTCTGATACAGAGAGGTCCATTCATCTGCAGTGCTTGAATAGATTAAAATGCACACTAGATGTGATCCCAGAGACAAAAAAAGCAACCAATGAAAATGTCTTGTATACAATTGTAAATAAATGTTAGGTTAAAAAATAAAATCACCAAAATGTAATTAGTTTAGTGTGTGCATATGTGAGAATTTATACATATACCCTCAATCTTGCAAAATTGTTCCCCAGAACAAACCAAACTTCAAAAAAAAATCTTCAGTGTTATTTGCTAGTCTTTAGTAGGCAACATCTAGCTTAATGCTGCCAAAGCACTTTGCACATAAAAAAAATATACATAAACAACAAGGAAATCAACACTCCTAATAGAATGAACCTATTATTATTAAACATATATAAATCCTGCTGCAGTTTGCCAGTTAGTTTACAGTAAGAACTTAATTTCATATTTTGAAAAACAGGCAAGTTATGTGTATTTTACTGCATCTGCTGCTGACTGCTAAAAGGACACTTGAAAGGTACAGTAGTTAGTGAGACTATTCCAGCAGAGAAGTGAATAGAAGGAAGGTATAGAAGCCAAGATACACACCTACCAGTCATCTAGGAAAGAGCAACTTTGGCCAGAAGACAATGGCCATCTGGCATCACAGCAGTATATTCACAAGGGAGCAGTTCTTAAATACAGCTTCACTACTCTCTCTCATTCCCCCATCCAGTGAAATGGGCCGAAAACAAAATTATCAGTAACACAAATGATCTCCTTTAAGCTTTCATCAAATAAGTACATTTGTGTGACACAGTCAATGTCTTCAGAAGGCAAATTTTAATGAAAGCACAGTCTCATCTACTCTTTTTAGAAAAATCATGTCCTTCCTACAGTGTTGAGTAAATGTTTCCTTAGTTCTGTTCTATGCATTTTAAAATGTCATGTGATAGTTTTCCATTCTTACACCATCAACATGAAATGATGTTGTTTTCCCCCAGCTCATGAACATACTACTACACTTATAACCTAGCTTTTCCTAGTGATGATAACTAAAGTATTTTGGTAGTCCACAGCACTTGCTCATAAATTATTCTCTACCATATATTCTATAACTGTTGGTGTGGAAGATACACTTCCAGCTGAAAATTTCATATGGAGCTTCTGGATGGAGTGTCTATTCTCTGAAAGGCCAATAAAAGATTGGAAGATGATATGTAGTCCTAAGGCTGAGATTATGATTCTGGCTTACAGCTAGCTGAAAATAGGAAAAGAGCAAAATAAATTCAGATGCAACACAGAATACTCACTTTGCTTCTCGGCCAGCTAAGATCATTTGAAATACACCCACACAAGCACCTCTCTTGCCTTCCCAGTATTCAGGATTATTGTCCAGTCTCTCCAGAACATCAAAGGCTTTGGCTGAATAGTAAAATTGACGCATCTGCACAGAAAGTGAAACATTATTCCTGACCACCTTTCAGAAGGGGATTAAAAACACTGAGCCAAGTTTTCTGAAATCAGCAGTAAGCTGTAGAAGCAATGTGCATTTTCCTGTTTTTCTGCAGGCAGCAAGTGACACAGAACAGGGACACTGCAGTTAGAGAAATGGGGAACAGGTGGTATTACAACATCTTTTTTTGAGGTGCCCTTATCTAGTGTCATACCAACTATACCAAAACCCTTGACAGAATATCAACCACCAACTAGTCCGGACATTTGAAAATGAAACCACATTTCCTCGTGTAGACATGGCCACGTATTTGTTTTTCTTCTGGGTTTAACTTAATCTTTTTTCTTTGCTGTTACAATACAGTACAAAAGAAGATTCAGTGATTCTATAATCCAAAATTTTCCTTAGCATAGGAAAATCCAGTGTGTACCCTATCTTTTCTGCCTTAGGTTCTCTACTTGTAACTGGGAACCAGGAGCAAGTTGCTTGGCAACAGTCAATACAAAAGGAGTGACCATATTAACTGTGGCTTTTGAAGTCAGCATAGCACATCTCATGTGGGCTGTATGAGCGCTCTCCAGTTGAGCAAGCCTGAAGGGCAATGTTGTTTGTCACTAGCATCTTCCCATGAGAGATCACAAAAGGAAGAATGAGCATAACCTCCTGTCCTTTGGTAGCTGGAAGCCTGCAGAGAAAAAAGTGCAGGCTGTGGGAGCTACATTTGGAAACCTTAGTCAGAGATACACTGGTACTACAGGATGAGTAATAATTCTCTTTTCTTCACATAAATGTTGACTTTAACCCCTGGTGACTGGCAAACACTTAAATGTATGGGAATAAAGATAGTATGAACACTATCAGATGTGTCAGCTAAAAAGAAAAATTAGAATACTGATCTATCCAAATTAGTATCTGATCTAGTTCCACTAAGCAGGTACAATTTTAATGTTCTCTTTTTATCCTTCTATCTCCTTCTATATAAATCTAGGAAATGCTTCACCCCAAGTCATGTGCTGCTCCCCATACGGACAAGATGGACTATTGCATAAAAAGCATCAAGAAATTAGCATGAAATCCTGCGTGGCAACTTCCTCACTGAACCATTTCTATCAGCACAGTAATGAGGCATCCCACCTACACCACCTCTCAGGACACTGCTGACCTTGTTCCATTCATGCTCATTCTGTTTTCTGTCGAGCAAAGCCTAATGCAACTGCCCTCCTAAGTTACATCTCTGCTGCTGTCTGTGGAACTCCAATATAATGTAATGTTTCAGAAACAACTGAAAAATGCCACGTAAAATCAAACAACATGGATCTTTCCATTTAGTTCAAGAGGTAAAATGGCTCCTAGTGTAGAAAGACAGATTATATTACTAAAGTAACAATTTTGGAGCAGTCATTTATGGCCATATGTAGACACATAATTAGGCTGAAAAATTTAGTTACATAAATGCAGCTTTTAAGAGCTCTACATAAATTCAAAATGTGGACCTACTTCTCCTCCTCAAGACAAGAAACTTTTGAAAAGAATTTAGACAAAGCAATCAAATTATTTAAGTGAGACTTTAAATGATCTAGAGAGAGATTTTACATGAGGTCTGATTTTCAATCTTCTTTTACAAATTGCATCTATGGGAAACACCAGAGGCATAGTCACTTGCTTGAGCAACTAGACTTTTAGGGTGAGATGGTAGCTGCGTACTTGAAAGACGTACAAGGGATAATTCTTTCAGTTTAGAATACTGCTTTTGAGATCACAAGGAGTTATCTCCCATAACAAACTTTAAGGAAAACATAATACTGTCCTGAAAAAAAAAAAAAAAGCATGAGGCATCTTGCTGAATCTATGCTAGATTTTTTTTTTCCTTTAAAGTTTTTTGTCCTTTATACCCATAATGAATCCCTAGTAGGAGAAGCAACTGTTATCATTATTGATAGCTCAAGCATGCAGTAATTTACCAACATTTTAATCAATGAGTTCTCTACCAAGAAGGCCTGCAGGTCTTTATGATACTGACTAATACTGACTAATCCTTGCCAACTCATCCACATTATTGGACATCCTGCCATTATAAAAGAAAATTCATTAGTGATGACAATGATAAAAAGTATCCAAAAAAAACCTGTTGGTACAATCACTGAATTAACACGTCATAAACCAAGCGCTAAAGAGAAAACTCACTTTGTAACAATCATTTGCAATGAGCTGCAATAGGTTAAAGGAGTCCCCTGATGTTTCCATCTTCAGATAGAGCTTCCAGGCTAGCTGTGGTTTCTTATTCATAATATCTGTAATAACAAAAAAAAGCTGGAATTGTGAAAAGAATATGCTATGCACATTATTCAGTGGCAGGTGGAACAGATATTCCTGTATTTCTTTGTTTAATGTAAATGCCTCAGCATGAGCATGAGGCTGGGAAGGGGAACTTGTCCTTATCTTTGGCCTTACTAGTGATAACAGCCAATTCAGCAGAGAATACCAGTGTCAAAAGGACAAAGGACTCAGTGTCAAAAGTGTTTACATCTTAATTTATATTGATAAACAATAAACAGATAAGCAATAAGAAAAACTCTCATGATTTCAGATGTGATTAAAGAACAGAATGGAAAGCATCAGAGAAGTTTTTTATGCAGGACAATGAACTATGGCAATCCATTTATATGGTATGATTTAGGATTATGTGTTCTTATACACAAAAAAAAAATTGAATTGGCACCAAACTGAGGTCTTTAATATTTGGTGCCCATATCAGTCCAAACATTCAATTCCCATGATTCATAACCAATCAAAAGGAGAGGGCAGAGGTTGAAGCCCCTCCAAGCATAACAAAACTTGTCATTACTAGAAAAAAATGTTTCTAAATTCTTGAGATCCTGTGCTGGTTTTGTGTATATGACTAGAATTTTTCATTGGTCTTTAACTTTAAACATCACTGGTATACACAGTTAGAAATAAATGAATCTGAATCTTCTATCTCAATGAGTAGAAATTCTACTAGGGTGTTTAAACACAAAGGTTCTATTTCTTGGTGATAAGAAGCCATTCTCTTGAATCTGTGGTTGGTATTCATAATTCCAGGTTCATTCAAACACTGGGAGAAAAGAAAATTAAAGTAAGTTTTCCTTTCTTTTTCAAGCCTTAACAGCTGCTCTGAGAGTATCTGGCTATTCACATAAGGATCACTCTTGTGCTTTTTCAAAAGAGGGACTGTTTAGCTTGTTATATCTGTGTCCACTGTGTCTATACTTATATTGCAAGTAGAATGGGTGGTAATCAACAATAAACACGTAACACCAAATCACAGAATTTAAAGACTCTTCTCATTTAGGAAGCAGCAAGACATCAAATTGGATTTATCTCTCATCAGTTCCACATACCATATACAGTGGTAAACAGCCAGTTCTCAATTTCCAACACCAATCTACCTACAGCAGTGCAGTTCTGTGCTAACCCAATGTTTTTTGACCTTCTCTTAAAGAAGAATTTGGTATAAATATACTATAATGCTAAAAAAAATACATTCTGTTATGCAAAAGGGTGCATCTCTGGTACTTTTTGCCCCTTGGAAATATTTCAGCATTGAATGGCTTACTACTCAATCCCTAGTTGTACTCTGACATTAATGTATTATAATGTGATCTGTTAGTAATTTGCATACTTGACACAAAGAGATAACTATATTCATCATTCCCATAAAAATTCAAATGAAACATTCATATATAAAACACTCAAACACAATCTGGTACTGCAGCTTAATTAAAAAGGAAATAAACTGGCACATCCTAAAACAGAGTCATAGATAGGCATCCCTATGTGTGATGTGCCTGTCTGGAAAGATCATGTTAGGAGATGTTTACTCCATCTGCAGTATGGCGTAACATCCCAAAGCGTACATATTTACATTTCAGGTATAACTGCTGAAAATGGTCTGATAAGAAAACATTTTCGTATTGAGGCACTGTAAGGAAAATGAATTAGCCTAGGGAGTCTCAGACTTGAGTCCTTAGAAAAGCCCACTTCTATACTATTTTGTATGTGGCACTGCAGCTATCTGTGTACTAAGGTGTACTCTGCAGTGTTTTAAAAACTGGTAAATAAAAGTAAATAAGATTTGCCATAGAATATTAAACACAGCAAAAGTTTCCTGGATTCAAGGAAATTCAAGGAAAGGACTCTTCTAAGAGTTTTTGGAAGAAAAACACATGCTGGAGATTATAAGAATATCCCTCAGGCACAGGAGTTTTGACAACATGTAGAGTAACACGGTAGGAAGAAAAATACTGTGTACGCTTGCCTGATTCCTCTCTTCCCTAGACATCTGACAGTGGCTAACCTTGAAGGCAGACAGACCCTTGAGCCAGACCCAGTATGAATGCTTCTATTTTGTGTTTTACTCTGAACATTTTAGAGTTGTAATTCAGTCTTTTAAGACAGAAAGTCTTCACTCAAGCAATTGAGTCGACAATTGAGAAGAAAAAGGGTCACTGGTCAGGACAAAGCTGCATTGACAGTACTATAACAGCATTGCACTGAAGCAGTAATTGCTTATAAAAGACAGAGGTATGAAAGGTGCCATAACCACCCACACTATAACTAGTGCAATCAGCTTTTCACTTTCATAGTCCTAAAACCACCTACAACATTAAATTCAATTAGGAGAGTGGATTGCCAAGACTGACGCAAGAGAGGAGGATCTGTATTCTGCAATGCTGAAAGTAAAGTGACTCACAGCAGCGAGCCAGCCAGCTAAGGTAAACAAAATCACTTTTTATCTTCTCACTCTGGATCAAAAGGAACACCTGCAGGAAGGAGGAAAATAAAAGATTATACACGCATGTACTTTTAGACAAACAGAAGGCAAACCTTCCTCATTTCAACACACAGATAAGGTTTAAGTCACACAAACAACTGCTCATGAGAAGAGTATGGGTATGCAATTGCAGTGTAGGGGGCATCCCTCTGTGTGGAGTAGGTGGAGGATTCTTGACACAGTGCCCTGTTTGTCAAGGGACTTGTGCAGCTTCAGAACACCAAGCTGTGCAGAGGGTGCGGCCTGCCCTGAACAAACGCCAGTGGGCGGCCATGCAACACAAACAGCACAAAGGAACACTGGGCCTGTGGGAAAAGCTATTTGGAATGCGTTTGTTTAGAAAGCAATGCAAGCAATTGTATTAGCATCTTCTTGAAATACTACAAGTTTCATATATAGATGAGACTTTCCTTCCATCCATGTCAGATCATTCCAGGTCTGCAATAAGCCATTTCTAACCATTTTGGATTCAGTAAGATTTTCAGGCAAAGCATCCATCTTTTGTACCTTACTGTACAAATACAGGTTTGTTACATTCTGCATAAAAAGGGATGTGTGGGGGAAGTTATAAATTTTAAAATGTACTCTGGCTTTGCTCAAAGAAAAAAAAAGCTATTTACGCCTCTCTCAAGTGTATTTGTAACTATGCTGGATGCTACTGGCAAAAATCAAAATACCTTTATAGGAATAGATGCATGTACTGGAACAGTGAGTTACACAAATTACTGACATTTGTATTGCTTAAACATTGCTGATCCCCTAATTTAGAGGGGGAGGAGAAGGAGTAATAGGGAAGAAATAAAAAGAAAGCAGCATTATCACTGTAAGTAGCACTTTATCATATGTTTTATTTTATTATGTCCAGAGAGGTATGCTTTTAAATAACTTAGTAAGAGCTATATGTAGGTGTTTTACAAGTTTATGAGACACTGGGGAAGACTGAGCTTTATATGGAACTGTCATCACAACCCAAGATCAAACATGAGGCCAGATGAATCAATGTAATTATATAATTCTGGTATTTAAATGCATCACCTATATAACACAAGTTTCTATAGAACAGCTTCTAAAAACATAAGAGGAAAAATGTAGATTAACAGGAGTTTACAACTTTGTGTTTCTTGTGTTTCTTTGTTACCTGCTGTTAGTTGCTGCTAAAACTTACTTTATAGCATTATAATTTTTATGGAGTTTCAGGCATCAGCACAGCCTGCTAGCATAGTTTTGAAAGATTTTCATGAGGCTATGTGAATTGAAAGCTTGTTGAATTGAAATATATATATCCATCTTCCTTACAATCTTGGATATTTTTCTTAAAGAAAGATGCAATTTCGGGTCACAGAAATGAAGGGGTGAGGGTGCTGGATGGGAGGGTAGGGATGAGGGGGGAGAGACAAGTTGTAAAGCCAAGGGGGCTCTATTGTTGACAAACCTGGATAGTTAAAAAGTTAGAAAGACTGGAATAACAAAATAAAACAAAACATAAACCCCAAACCAACCTAACCTATATGATTCACTTTAGACTATGTGGTGTGGGATTTTTTTTCTGTGGCTTCTTTTCTGGTCTTGTGGAAAATGCTGCTTCCACCTTCATAATAGCTATTTGCTTTTGCATATTTTAGTTGTAATTAAGTTTCTGCTGCACAGACATAAAGTTCTGGGTGTAGAAGTTAATCTCTTCCAGCTGCATGTGAATGCTGCTGAATAAGATAGTGAGCACTTCCTCTTTTCCTCCCACATATCCCAGAGGAAGATTTTTTTTTAAAACACAAATTTCTAGGGACACCTAGAAGCTCTTAACTATTCAGTGTCTTTTACTTAGCATGCCCCACTCAGTCTGAACAAAAAGAGTGCCTGGGATGCCAGACAAAGCTTAGAAAATCTGATTAAGAGGCCATTCTTTGATCAATTAGAGGTAGCTGCAAGCACTCTTGTGATGCACCACAAGCAGCATGACTCCCTGTATACCTCACATTACAAGATTAGCAAGATAATCTTTTCTAAATAGTGCTCACTGAGAGTTTCAGTTCCCCTAAGAAGGGGAATAAGATGTTCCACAGAACCTGCTTATTTTCAAACAACATGAAGATCTGGGTGAAGAAAAGGAAGGAAAGAGGGGAATATGGGGGAAATGTTTCCATTGCTTTTTTTTTCAAAGAAAATAAATACATACCTCTTCAGCTTCACTAAAATTGCCCATTGCAGCTTTGGCTTGGGCATAGTTGAAGTTAAAAGTGTCATTGTTGTAGAAGTAACTCTGAAAAATATGGACAAACCCCAAATAAATACAACAAAAAAAACCTCCTCCCATGATAAAACAACATTAAAAATACATCCCCCCTGCCTCAATCTGAGTCAGACATATAAAGAAGACAATGGGAAGGAAAAGAAAGTCCCACATTAGGAACATACGGTATTTATAAACAGTGGGCAGAAAAATTATGGACTAGCTTTTCCATCCTACATTCATGACTACAAACACTGCTGAAACATTCCACAATATTAACTATGAGAGATCTGGAAAATGTTCCAAGCTTAAAATTGCAGTGGCAGCTTTTGTGGGTATAATTTTCACTTGAGGCATGTAAAGACATGCTGTGCTGCCATGGTCTCTTTCACTTCCCAAGCACTTATTTCACCCCTAGGGTGGGTAAATAGGCAGTTGACTTCCTTGAGTCTTAAAGGCAGTTTAAGACAAACAAAACAGTTTGTTCTTCCAAGACTTGTCAAGTTTTATCAAGAGATCCTGTGCATCTGGTTATGTGATGGATGCTAATCTGACAAACTGAGTCTCACGATGGAGGTGAAGCCACAGTACTGAGCTGTAGCAGGCAGCCCACCAGGTAATAGCACTTCTTTAAGTAAGCCTTGCTTAAAGGTACCCTTCTCTCTAGTTGAAGCGCAACACTGAGTTTTTCCCTCCCATAACACTAGATAGGAAACATCTGGTTTAGGATCCATCAGATTCAACTGGCTGTATCTTCTCTGAAAAGCTACATGGGTCAAAGCAGTAAATGTAACTCAAGGTACAGGTTAGCCTGATATTTGGGGTTGACCTGATCACAGTCAGACTGAAGTATAACTCAGATGACCAAAAGTCAGCTGTGTTCTACATTCAGCACTGTCCCACACTGCCGGACCAGTAGAGCTGGCAGAGGTAAGACAGAACACAATACCAGCTGTAAGCATGAATGGGATTGAGGATGCCTGCCCAGCAGCCGTGCAGTGCTTATGAGAGAGCATGGAAAAATAGGTGGTTTATCCAATAGAGTTACTGCAAGAAAGCATCTCTGCATGCTTAACAGCAAGGTGTAGGGAAGAGAAATGGTTTACCTTATAAAACATTTATAAAGGAAATGTAACTTGTGTAGGAAGATCAAACTTTTGGGTTTTTTCCCCTCTTTACAGTGAGAAGGAGGTAAAAAGCATAGTTGGGACTGCACAAATGGTAAACGAAGCAAGGCACAAATCCCTTTCCCAGTAGTATCTTCTCTCATGATGTAGGGACACTGAGGAACCTCTTTTCACTGTCACAGGCAGTCTACAAAGGGTACTGACTTAGTTCACCCACACACATCAAGCTAGTGCCTTGAAAGGAAAGGTGAGGAATTGCCACCATTTGCCAGATGTCCAGGTTTCACCCAAACAGTCCATGGTAGCGTACACAAGCCAGCAAATACAGCAAGCTGTGTGACAGCATGAGGATGAACCAATTGGGGTGAACCTTAAGCTCAGTTTGTGAAAACATTTCAGTGCCCTTATGGTGAACTAACTATGGGTTTCACCATATGAGGATTACGACACTTTACTGCATTCTTTCTCAACAGTAGTTTCATGTGAATCAGCACAAGTCCCAGATTAAGCAAAGCTGGTGAGCCAGATGCTAGTTTTACTGCATGAATGCTTTCTTCTGTTCAAGTAGACCCCACTGTATTTTTTAATTAAAATGGAGAAGAACCTTTGTCACCAACCAAACTCAAAAAATGTGTCAATCTGTCCTGGCCATATAAGTGTTAGAGACCAGACCTACTGCAAACCAAAACCAGGAGAAATTAACTAGTGCTGCTGATAATACAACACATGTACAGCAGCTGATTTTTTTTTTTTTTTAACAACATTGTATGTACTGGACTTTACCCTTTTGTGGTCTTTTTAGATATCTTCAATGTTTTCATAAAACCAAGTGTCCTCTGAGTGATGTCCATTTCAATGAGATACTCAGATACCCAGCTTAAAAATGAAGAATTCCCATTGTGGCCACAACTCAGCAGAGCCTGAATCAGTTTGTTTTTCACTCAGTTAATCCCTGACAGTGTTATAATGTCACCCTCAGGGCAGCTGGCAATACATTTATGTCTTCTGAGGCTTTCTTATGCCTAAAGCAGTTTTAATTGATCATGGATGAAAACAGTGTTTCTTGAAAGAATACCAAGCAAATAATCTTCACAGAGGGCAGCTCTATTTTAAGAGCTGCAGAGATTCAAATGAAGTTTATTCCTGTGAATGAAACACAAAAGTAAATCCATGTACACCTTGCCTATAACACGGTACAGAAATAATTATTTTTGCATTCCTGTGACCTATAGAGAAGGGAAATTACTTAAGTAAATCTGAGCATGGCCAGTCTCAGCTGAAAAATTATGAGAATGATCAATTACTTCAAAAGGAACAAGAAAGAAAAGTTGTACTAGGCAGCAAATTTTTGTCCCATATACCTTGGAGGTGGTTTGTAATCACATTCAACTTTGACCTTTTCAGTTTAAAAGTAGTTGTTTAAGAACCTTTTCAAGGAAATGGAAAGAGCTGAGTGTATCTGTGGAGGAGTTAATTGCACTATAAATGTAAGAAATACACAGAATTAATTATCTAGAAATTACCATCTATACCCATTAGCAATAAACTGAGACGAGATGACTAGCTCTAACTAGAAATAAAACTTTTAGATGGCTCAAGTAAGGCAAAGCAATTCTTACTGTTAATTTCCTTTTTTTCAATTACACACATACTCCAGTTTGGAGTGGTGGTGGTGTATCTCTTCATTCCACTACACTGGAGCCATTCCAGTGGCTAAAGCCACTGGGATTTCTTCAAAAGTCTCCTTCCAGACAAAGTTTAAAATCACTACACCTTCACCATTTTTCACTTGCCAGCTGCTTTTGGGCACCATTAAACCACATGTTTTTCTTTAGATCTCGTACTCCTTATAACATTGTAGTTATAAGGAGTGTATCTCATCTTGTGTATCTCCCAATTATTTTAATAATTTAAGATTCTCATTCCTCTTCCTACTAAACACAGAGTTGTTTCAACTCTAGTTTAAAGCCACTGGAACAAGACTGCAATCATTTAATCCATAATCTCACTCCAGCCTCCCTCTTTCCTCACATCTGACTTTACCTGTGTATCTGTAAGTTATACCCATTCTATTCACTGATCTGATAACGCTCGATGTTGACTTCAAGCTTCTCTTATTTTGAAAAATGCAACATTGCCTGCAGGGTACTCATACAACTTCCGCAAAAATAACATTCCTAACTTACTGCTTTGGTAATGCTGCCCTATTTTAGCCCTTCAGTGACTGCTTTCCCTGTAAAATGTAAATGTTATTCCTTTCAGAGTCCTTCATGTCCTACCTTCCTTACACACTCTTGTTCACTAAAATGTTATCTGCAATTATTAACCAGTGACAATAATCTCCATCACTCACTTGATAAGTCTTAAAAAAACATTTGGGGTTTTTTTCTCTATGTTGCCCACCCCATAAATATACACTTTTCTTTTCATTGTCTTCCTTTAATTATATTTCTTACCTTCTGTGATGCCACCAGAAAGCCTGATAATTATTAGATTAAGTGTGATGAGTCCACCATACTGCATGGTACTATTTTCTAAATTGCTTCTTTACATTTTAATCCATTTACTGTACTGAGCACTTATGTCCTGCTATCACTCCTGTTCTTTATTTTTACTGATTTGTTTCTGTATCTTTTTATGTTTCCATTGTGTCTCACATAGTACAGTCTAAAAATAGTGATTCCATACATTACAGTACTACCAACACTAAATAATAATACTAACCTTGATTGAGTTGAGGTAAATTAGGACATTAGGAAATTGTCTAAGAAGAAAGAAGCAGGAGGACATGCACTGTCTCCCTGGAATGGTATCTAAAATTCAAAAGAGAAATACAAATTTGTAGAATTTAAAAACACATGGTAATGGAAATCACTGCCAAGATTGCTGGCACCTCTGAGAGCAGCTAGTTTCTAAAAATAGTGTGGCTTGCCTTTTCAGGCAAAGGACCATACTGGAGGTTAAGAAAAAAACATTTGTTCATCTTGTCAACTCTCTCTACTGCATCCAATAACTTTTGCAAGGCTTTGTTCAACAGCAAACTCTACAGAGACAAATAACAATTTTACCTAACAGGCCTTTTCCATTACACAATTTACATAGTATAATTTTACCATCAATTATTCTTACTCTTAGGAAATGACCCTTTATACAAAGCCTGAGTTTGCTATTCTTACACCATTAGCCTTCTTTGTTTAAAATTATGTTTTTCAGTTATCCTTGACAAAGAAACTCTATATATTTTAATTTTAGTTTGAGTTAGAGAGTAAACTTGCTGTACTGAAAATACTGTTATAAAAAGGAATTAATACAGGAACAGGTAAAATACTAAGCGATATCAGACAGTATGGAAATTCATGTCCATGCATGTGGATTACCACATTGCTCACAAGAGGTAAAGCCGTAAATACGTTAGACATATCAGTTTGAATGAGCATCACTCAACTTTGCTGCTACCAATGTCATCATAACTTTGTTGCAACCATGTTATGCTATCACCAACTCTGACATTGCAAGCTGTGCTTCTGAAAACTATCTCAATGCTTTTTTAAATATTCTGAAGTAAGCTTACTAGACTAATTTTTCTAAGACCCAGCTAGCAGACATGGATGAATTCAGGTAGCAGCTGGGAAGGCCTAAATGGAAGTGATATCAAATCACTACTATTCCACTACATCAAGTGATCGTTAGAAAGGATGCTGCTCTGTGCAGTTTGGAAACGTGACAAGGGAGAAGATCCTAAGGCCACCAATACCCCTGAGGTAATCTGCTCCTGAGTATTGGTTACCATCAATCCATCCACATCAAAAAATTAAAACAACTTCTCTATATAAAGAAATTTCATGGAACAAAAGACCAGTATTTTAACTCCATACCACTACACAAAATTGAGCATTTAACTGGAAAACTGTATATTCTCCTTTAAATATAATAGGTAGTAATTATTCCTGGAAAGCACTATATAAGATGTCAAAATACATTTCATAGGAAAGCAAAATAGTCTCATTTTTTATCTTTTAGCACTAGGATATACTGAGCTTGGATGCCCTGTCATTTCCATATAGAGACAATCAATCCTTATCTATGTCTGAACCATACCATTCAGTTCTCCAACTTCAGAAGATTATTTGGTTATTTGTGAAATAACCTGTTCACTTGGGAGCAGAAACTGGCCGATATATTTATCTGTCTTTTTTTACATGCAGGTATAGTTTTCATGACAAATATATGCCGTCACCAGACAATAACAGAAACAGTTTTATAAAAAAGAGCCAAGAAACATTGATTAACAAGACTAGAGATAAGTCAAAAATGCCCTTCTTCTCTGAAATTTGATTTTTGAAGTTCATAAAAATCACAATTTATTCTGAACAAAATTTTAAAAATGCAAAACATGCAAGAAAGACTTAAAACTGAGGATGCATTTTTAGTAAAAATGAATCACAGTAACAAAATATTAGAAACACAATATTCCCATAAATAATTTGAGTGTTTCTGAATTTTAGTATTTATACTTCTGTTCACATTTTGGCGGAAAGTTTTATTATCCCAGCACACCATCCCCCATATATTTTACCAAAAGATTCCGTTAAAAAACATCAAACAAGTGAAACCATCTGTGTATCTCATACAACTCAGCAATGAATACTACCTAGTGACAGAAAAACTAGAATTTTCTAATTCACCCCACGTGGCTCGTGCAGAAACAGAAAAAATTTGAAAAAAATCACTTGAAAAAATTACTTAGGGTGACTTAAGAGAACCTCAAAGAAAAGACTGCATGAAGTTCAGAAGAAATATTTCATTCCTCTCACCCAACATCAAATATGCCTGAGTTGGTCCTAAAAGAAGACCACTGAAAACAAATGGGATGCTCTTTTTCATTATACTTTCAGTGGTTTTGGGTAGTTTGTAAGACTTATGCTAAGCACCAGAAACACTGCATTTATTGGGAATGTTAATTTGTTTTCACTGATGTTCCTCTTGCCCCATTTCCTTCTTAAAAGAAATCTGTTTAATTTCTCATCCAGATGAGACCCTAGCAGAAGAAAATGAGAACTAACTATAAAAATCTACTTATATCCTCCTTCATAATGTCTGTTCTATTTCACATCATTAGAATTAAGAATTTTTATCAAGCTTAAAAAAACCCCAAGCTGTTGTTCGGGTGGTATGTCTGCTGCTAGAGAATGAATATTGACTCCTACACTCCAGGTGCTTCTTGGATGTTTTTTAGTTTTTGTTTTGTCTGTCCCCTGTTAAAGTACACAACATGAAACATGAGATAAAATGTGTACATTTAATAGAAATTACTTGCACATTAATTCAGTTTACTTCATATTCCTTGAACCTCCAAGGCAGAGATCTAATTAAGAAAAGCAAAGGGCTTAATTGATGACTACAAATGACTTCACAAATAAATGACACTGTGTTCTTCCTAAACTCCTGTTGCTGCTTTTCTTAATGCAGTCCATGGGATTTCTACGGGTAATAAAAGCAAGTCAGAAAAATATTCCACATCTTCATTTTAATCCATTATTTTTTGATAACCCACATTAAAAGAAGAAGTCTTGTAGACTGTTGTGGTTTAAACCCAGGTGGCAACTAAGTACCACTCAGCTGCTTGTTCACTCCACCCTCCTGCCCCCTGAAAAAAAAAAGTAAAGTTTGTGGGTTGAGATAAGAATAGTTTGATAATTGAAATAAAATATTATTATTAATAATAATAGTAATGAAAAGGGAACAGGGAGAGAGAGGAATGAAACTCAGGAGAAACAAATGACCCAGAATACAATTGCTTACCACCAACCCAGCCCCTCCCCAGACCACAGTAAGCTCCTCCCAGCCAACTCCCCATGGTTCATGTACCGGGTATGGTTTTCTATGGTATGAAATAACCCTTTGGCTCATTCAGATCAGCTGTCTGGGCCACGCTCCCTCCCAGCTTCTCGTGCAGCTCCTCACTGGCAGAGCATGGGAAATTGGAAAGTCCTTGACTTTGCAACAACTAAAACATCACTGTGTTACTAACTTTATTCTCATACTACATTCAAAATGCAGCACTGTACCATTCTCTAAGAAAAAATTTAGGTCTATCCCAGGCAAAACTGGAACATAGGCCCAGTTGCAAGAAAAGACACAACAAAGGATTTCCTTACTCTAGCAAAAAACTACCTACTTCTGTATTACAAATCTGCAAAGCAGTTAAGCAACTTGATAAAGACCTTAAAGGTCCTTGGAAGGACTAGCTGGATGGGAAGTGCTGAAGCATGATGTACACACTTGAACAGCATGGCTGGCTACTTAGGAAAAGCCCAAGTATAAAACCAGCAAGAATTCCGTTCTCTGTTCTAAATCCAGCAAAACAAATAACCACAAGTATTCAACATACTGGCTAATATGCTAAGTTACCTGAAAACATAAGAACTGTTACTTTGGATCCAAGGTTTGTCTAGTTCAGAGTTTGCTGGGTAAGAATATACAGCTATAGAAAGAAGACATTCTAATTTCACATATAATACATACTGTGGTATGTAATGGCACTTCTGCTGAAGTTTACCCCAGCTTTCAACAACACTGAGGACTTAATCACTGCTGAAAAATTTGTGTTAAAAAGCCAATGGCCTTTTCATCTACAACTTTTTTTTATACATTCTGGTTCTCACAAGTTTCTCTATCAAATAAGTTACATTATGTGAAAAAGTAGTTAATGCTGTTTATTTTAATTGTCTTAAGTGATAATTTATGCCAATGTTCTTTGATTTTTGTATTGTACAGTAAATAATTCTTCTCTATTTCTCTTTTCCTTGTCATTTATGATGTACATAATCAAACTCAGTCATCATTTTTAGCCCATGTATTCTGCTTTACTTAATCTCTCCTTTTCACTTACTTAAAGAATCTATCGCCTTTCTTTGATCATCCTTGCTGTATTTAGTGTATTCTTTCTTGATCTACCATTTTTAAAAGAAACGTAAGAACCAGAATTGTAGACAATATTCAAGGAAAAGAATCACATCTGTATACAATGACAGTAATTATTTTTGTTTTCTCTTTCCACATCAATTCTTAAGATCCTCTTCAACTTTCCCAATAATTTTGCTAAATTTAATTTGCATATTATTACCCAGTCTTACATAGTCTTTCACATTTTTTGTCATTGTGGAAGCTTTTATTTGTACTACTATGGGTAATTTTGTACCATTGGCAAACCTACTTGTGTCATTATTTGTCTCCTATAGCTCATTAATTATGAATACAAGCCCTTTCTTTAGAGAAACAAAAGGTTCTTTCAAGTGTTCAAATCAGGTGCATTTTATCCCTTTCACTGCTATTTCCCTGTAAATTTTCTAATTTTCTGCTAGAAATGAGAAATGTTATTATGTAGCTTCTCTTAGGATTAGTACAGTGGGCATTTTTTGAGGTATTTGCTAACACGCAGATTTTGAATTTGATTATACTCAGATGACTGTAGTACAATTGTCATTTCATAATAAAATTTCTACTCAGGTGCTATGTAATTCAATATTGGTCCAGAGTTACCTGCTCACTTGTGCTTTCTCTAAAAAAGATAGAAACAAAAGGTTCATGCTGATTATTATGCCATGTAATGGCATTTATTAGGTCAATATGGGCAGAACAAAAGTCTCCAACTATTATTTATCTTCCTATATAAAATCTGTAACTTGTTCAATATGCCACTGTTCCTGTCCAGGCTTGCTGGTGAATGATTTGGCTTCAATATGGTGAGTTGCCTATCTAAACATATAATGGAAAAAAATATTATTTTACTCACTGATAAAGAAAAGATATTTATTTTGAGAGAAGTTTTCTATAATATTTAGAATCATTTGTCCACTGGCAAAATCTATTTATCTATATTTATGTACAACTTGTGTTTATTTAATGTACAATCCCTATTGTACATTAAATAGGAACAACATCCTACATGTTACCTTCCTCCTATCACATTAAAAAATATTTTCGTTTTTAGCTTCCTCTTCTAAAATCAGGCATTCCACTTGATCCAACTTCTTTAAAAACATCTAATATTTGTATATAAACACTTACATACTTGGGCTTCATGTCCTTGTTTTTTTGTTATATCCTACCTAGACAGACCTGTGCCTCTTCTATTTCCCATGTACATTTTGATGATCTCAATCTGTTACTCATTTAAGGTTAAACAAAACCCCTCACACTATTTTACCTTTAAAGGAATTTCCTGAACTGTGTGCTCTTCTCTATGGCAGTTTCTTCCCACAAACTTTTAAGAAGATGACAAAACAGTTCTTACATTGAAGTACCATGAGGGTAAGATGCTCACAGTACTGATGCTTCCTTTTACCTCTGATTGGAACCAATCCTTCCCATAGGCTCGTTTTTTTCAAGTAATCCACTTTCCTAAGTGTACTACATTTCTGTTGCCATTCCCCCTGCCCCAGCTATTGAAAGGCTGAAGTCTCAGCCTCTCCATTTTGCATATGAGTTTAAAAGTATTTCACAGTAAAATTCAGACTTTTGGCTTCCTAACAATTTCAATCCTGGGCTATATCTTCACAAGAAATCCTTCCCTGACTATATTTTCCCTGACTATCTCTGTATTTTTTTATCCATTTGTGCTCTTGTCACTCATCACACCTGCATAACTCTTACAGGCATTAAGATGTTCCCACTAACCGAGTCCTCCTCTGCTATAGTTCATACTGTTTCTTCCTTTTGCTGGGATCCCAACTTTGAAGAAATAGCTTCAATGCAAAAGGAATGAGTTAGGGAAATCTCATCTATGTAACCACTTCCAGCCTCGCAACATGAAATTCTCTGATGCATGACCTCAATAGTACCAGGGCTGCAAGGGGAACAGAATAGAATGGCTCACAGTATTTCTGAGTATTTCTTTCATCAGTGATGTCACTCTGTCTCTGGAGCTCCTTCTCTTTAGTCACCATGGACACAGGAGACAGCATTCACTCTCTGAGGACCATGAGCTGACTGCATCATAAACATGCCCAAATTACCCACCTAAAGAAACAATACTAAATGAAAATGCCTACAAAGGAAACTGGCAAGCTCAATTTAGTCTGAATTTCTATGTTACAACTACTGACTTTTTTTCATTTGGGGTTTTTGGTTTTGGCAAAGAGAAGAGAAAAGAAGAACTTGGTTTGGTCTATTATTGAGTAAATAAAACTAAATATTGAAACTATACTGGTTTTGGGGCATGGTGGAGGGTGGGTTATAATGTCTTTTTTTTTTCTCTTATTCAAGCAAGAAGTTAATCCCAGATCTTCCATTTACCCCTGTAGCCAAAGTTCTCTTTACATTTTTATAACCCTCAGTTTCAGAGCACGCTCCATGCTAGGACTCTATGTACTTGACAGGCTTTCATTAATGGTCCTAGAATTGTACCTGGGTATCTCTGCCTGTGAGGTTTCAGCCACTCACTTCATCTAATTAATTAGGCTGGTGTCTTCTGTTTCTCTAATGGGATTATTAGGCAAAGGCAAGCTGCCACAGAGTCTCTCATGAAGACTTGCAGTTTGCAGTACAGCCTTTTCCAGATGAAGTCATACAGTAAGGTTTGGAATCGAGACTTCTAATTTAAACTTTCAAATTTGTTTTAGACTTTTTGAAACGCATGCTATAGAAACAAAAGCCTAGCAATATTCCTGCTAACAGACAGCAGTTAGACACAGATATGATGGCATATAGTTGGATATTTTAAGATAGCTTACTTAATGGAAAAATAACATTTCAAACATACCACATTCACTGGCTGATTCCCCCACCAACTGGAAGAACTGTTGAGCAATTTTCAGATGATCTCTCTGGAAGAAGAGTAAAAGAGAAATCCAAGATAAGTTACAGGGTCGATGCTACAATACACAATGAAAATATGCTCTAAGGAACACTTAGGGAGCAATTAAGAGATAAATGAGGGCTGAAGCAAAAACAGACAAGGTAAATGTGTCATTCTGTGTGTCTAGGTAAAGAAGAACGCTGTACAAAGCAAAGAGGGATTTTAGAAACAGGATAGAGAAATTAAATTAATCTGGATTTACTATCAAAACCAGCAACAGGAATTTGCATTTCACTCATTCTGGACTGATTATTGTACAGGAGGTTAAGAGACTCAGAAATCCTACAGTCTAAATAAGAAATGACTGCCTCTTTCACTCCATTCCAGTTTCTACAGATCTGTTCACATTGTGTTTGTTGCTGGGGAAGCTGGAGAACCTCATGAGCTTTACTCACCGAGCCCATTTCTTGTCCAAGTGCTGCATTTACCACCCCTTTGAGGATGTACTCCTGGAAAAAAAAAGGTAAAAGGGATCAGAGAAGACATGGTGAAGATTTCAGAAGACACATAAAAGCCTATGTGTACATGATTTTCTTCATTAATTCAACTCTATCACAACTGAGTTTAGTAGGTAGCTGGTTAGTGTGGTAGTGCTTAAGCACAGTACTAATTTAGTCCCCCAAAATACATTCTACTTGCTAGGTAGTCCCTTCTACTAAATATGTTAGATGCCAAGGGGTGCTGTGTTTTCTGGTAAGTCTTATGGTCAAAGACAATGCACCAGGAGGAACATGGTAACATCCTTTCATGCCCTCTTCATCATCATATCACTAAGAAGTGCATGGTTGTTATACTAAAGCACAGATCCCCTTTCAAATATGCACATTGGTTAACCATAACCACTGACATCCTTGCTGCAAAATTCATAGTGCTTCTCATCAGGACAAATACGTCAAGAGGTTTGTGCTCTGTGGTCATGTTACTCCAGTGAAATTAGCAACAGAAGTTGAGTACCCTGTAACATCTAGTATGAGAAACAACTATAGTTTAATTCTTCTCTGAACAAATTTTTCTCAACATGTAACAGACTCTTTTGTCTTAACAAAATCTTATAATTAAGACTTGTATCTATAAATCTGTTTTAGTAGGTACTCCTGATAAACCAGGACGGCCCTGTTACAGAGGTAAACACCTTCTCTAAAGGAGAAGAGAGACATCTTTCAAGAGACCAACAACAGAATGTAAAGAAATATTCTGAGAATACTAGCCAGGATAGCAAGTAATCATTTTAGCACACCAACTGTCTTACAGAGGCCAAATTATTATCCTACAGACATTGCAACAAAGAACAAACTTGAGAAGTACTCAAGGAGGTTTTTACAAGTAGTTTTGCAAGTATTAGCAGGGAGTTCTTTAAAAGTGTGAGTGAGAAATGGAAAACAAAAAAGCACAAAGTTCAAAATGTGATCAAGAATTATTAGCCAAGTATATTGGGACAATATCCTACAATGGGAACAACAGCTGCAGAAAACCATTCAAGTAAGTTCTGCTATACTGAAAAATGCAAGAAGTGTAAAGTGACATCAGAAGACACTCCTCACTCCTCAGCACAGAATCACCAGATCTTTGTTTTTGAGGTTTTCCTTTTCCCTCCCTCCCTCCTTCCCTCTCTCTCTCCATCTAATTCCTTGCATACACTCATGAAAGGTCTCTTTTATGCCCAGCTATGTGACCTTTGGAAAATAAACAGCAAAGAGGAATAAATCAGACACTAAAGATGCTGGAACAGCCACAGAAGAAAATTACAGTAGCAGCCAAGGGACACTGTAGTCTTCACTCATGGCAGCCAAAGTGTGATGGGATTAGAAAATACCTTTTATTAAAACTGTTTAATCTAATCTAGCTCATTTTAATTTAAATGGCTTCAGGACAAATGATAGGAACATTTGAGCTAGCAAGTCTGAGGGATGAAAGCCACACCAGGCAGACAACCAGCTATAGTTGCAAGGGGGCTTTTACCTGTGCAGTAACGGTCCATTTCCCAAAATCAAGGCTGCACACAACAGAGCTGTATTCTAAGTTGAACCCAGGTGGTACAGTAATAAACAGGCTAAAGTACTCATATAGGTACATATATAATACTAGATGCATGCACATTAAATTTATTGTTGATGAAGGGCTGAAAACACAAGAGTTTTAAGAGTAGAAATGGGGCAAGCTGTCCTCAGGATACCAGTTTTGTATGTGGCAGATTTCTTATCAGTTTATAACCTCTGTCTTTATGTGTCATGATATCATTTTCCAATTACCTGTGGAGCTGTAGGTTCCAGGTCCTTAATCAGGTTATAAGCCTCCTGCACATCATCTGAAATGCCAGACATTAGAATGCATGACAACCCATAGCACACTGTATTAGAACAAGTCACTCATCCTCTACAACATTCCCCAATAGTCATAGACTAAGAAATAAACCATTTAGACAGGAGGAGAAAGGTAACTATAAATCATTGTGCATTTCTATCACAATGATGATAGTTTTCTAGAACTCAAATAACAAATACAGAGTGAGTAATAGCTTCTTTATTCCTACAGTTTTCCTAGTCGAGATGGTTTGGCCCCTTTGTTCATAATCCAGTGGCTGCCTTCTCAACTGTACAAGGTCAAAATAATAAATCCATAATCTTCCTGTATTTTGTTTTTGCATATTTATTTAGCCCTCAAAGAGAACAGGGTAACATGATGCTGTAGGGAAACTTCATCTTTTCCTTAGCAATATTTCAGCATCTGTCCAGCAGATCCTAATTAAAAAGGAAAAAGCACTACTAGTATCGAAGATTAAATGTGAAGTTTGAAATCTATAAATAACTTCATTTCCACACAAGAATTATATAAACTGAATAGATCCTAAACTTTCCCTGAATTAAAAAATACGTTGGCACTATGGTTGGCTTTGTAAATCAACCTAGTGAAGATCCTCTGTTACCGGCAAAATTGTGTTAATACAGCATTACACCAACTGCCCACATAAATTAGCCTTATCAAATAAATATTTTTTAGCCTTATCAAATAAATATTTTTTTCACTAGAACATACAATCTATGCAACCACTTAAGGCAATATGCACTGGAGCTACCAGGCTCCCACCCATCACCTCTGCTTTCTTACCTTGACTCCCTTGAACAGTCACATAGTAAGACAGCATTACCTTTGCTTTTTTCCTTTTTTTAAAAATATTTTTGGCTAGCTCAGGCTACCACCACCACAAAAAAAAAAAAAAAAAAACAATCCAAAAAACGTAACCCTTATTTTTATCAACACAGTATAGACCATCAACACAGAACTATGCTCTTCAGGCTCTGACAGAAGTGACTAGCAAATCTCATGGCAGCACATTACAGCAGGATACCAGCTGATCTCAAACCCTGTTAGAAATCACTATGCTGAAGAGTTGAAAAAACAGGATGCATGCTTGTGCTTCAATCATTCCAGTTCAGAGCATATATCATCAGCACAACCCTACATTTATCAGAGACCTTTTAAGTTTTGGAGAGACAGCTGTAGTCATTAGAAGTAAGAATTTCTCACTTTCTTAACCAATGTTGCTACCCTAGCAAGACTTAAAAATGAAAACTTAGCCAAACCAGATTCCAAATTCCCTTGATCTTTGTGCGTACACAAGTCATTTGTATATCATAGTAAAGTGAAGAACCTAACTAATGAAAATTACTGCAAAGTTAACAACATATGAGTAAACAAGACTGATTTTTAACTGATGCATGAGATGCACTTTGTTTCCATGTAAGTAGAACTTAATTTGACACATATATTATTATCAATAATACTGTTGTGCAAGATAATTGGTAATAGTATCAATACTGCCTATAGTGACATTGGCAACAATTATACTGGACAGAAAGGTGGCTGGGGACACCAGACTTGGATTTACCAGTGCCAAAATGTACTCACTAATTCAAGGCACGACTGGTTGTGTGAATAAGGAGATAAAGGTTGATGCTGCATACCTTGACTTTAGCAATGTCTTTGAAATGGTCTCTCATACAAACTTGAAAGATAGGACTGGCTAAGTAAGACTATAAGGGGATGGAAAACTGGCTGGACTACCAAAGGAGAGCGACCAGTTGTACAAAATCCAACAGGTGGCTCATCACTAATCAAATGCCGCAGGGACTGATACTGTTGAATAATTCATTTTTATTAATGATCCAGATCATAGCATAGAGTACTCTGAGCAAGTCTGTAAATGACAAAAGATTGCGAAGAAAGCTCCCAGATATTGAGAAGCAGCTCAGTAGGCTGAAAAAATGGGCTGAAAGAAATCTGATGAAGGTCAATGGAGGCAAAATGCAAGTCTTGCTTGGTTTGAAACGTGCCTGAGCAAGTCAACTGTCTAAAAGGCAATCTGGCAGACAGCACAGCCTTGCAGCAAAGGAGGCACACTGGATCATATTAGCATGAATGGAGCCATCACAGCAAGGGAAGGAATTCTTTACTTGGCACTTGTGAGGTTGCACATGAGTACTGACTGTGTCCAGGCTTGGGATCTGAGGATCAAGACAGACATTGGAACACTGGAGTGAGCCCACCCGAGGGCTCCCAAGGCAGGAAAAGGGCTGAGAAGAAACTGAGAGAACTGAGTTTGCTTAGCTTTCAGAGAAGGAAGGATCTCAGGGGAGATCTTATCACTGTCTACAATTAACTGATAAGAGGGTATAGAGTAGATGAAAACAGGTTCCACAGAGTGAGAGAAAGGCAGGGGATTCAAGGTAGAACAGAGGAAGTTCTAACTGCATGCTTGTCTGGACAAGGCTTTATCTAATTGGACCTGCCTTGAATCATACAGCCAGTCAAACCACTGCTGAATAAAAGAACACAATGGGAGAATAGGAATAGCTCTGAAAAACTCAGATATTATTGAAAGAAGCTGGCAAACACAAGAGAGATACAAGTAGAAAGTCCTTACCAAGTGATTCTGGCTACCTATCTGCATTCTTCAGGAACTGTAAAGTAGATTTTAATGAAATATCACAGTCACTTCGGTTCATATTTTGTTTGTGCTGTATTTACAGAAATGGTTGTCCTTGCCTTTACAGGACATATGCCTACCATTCTCACATATTCAAGGCAGAGTAGAGGTCCCCTCACTAGAAACAAATAAACACTACTATCCCCAAAGCCATCTCCTGTAACCCAAAAATTCCAATACTCTGCTGAAGTAGGCTTTTTTGAGTGCACAGTATTATAGCCCTTCTCTGCAAGACATGGGAACTTTCACTTCGCTATTTTACAGAGGAACAGAAAGTGAAATAAATTACATTTTACTGCAAAGGAAAAAAAAAAGCATTGAATAAGTTGAGATAAGATGAATTAATGTCATCCCTGAAGCTATGAAAGAGCCAGAGGAAGGTGTATTTACCTTGCTGGAGATAGTAAATCACAAGATTCAGTCTTGCCTCAGGAATAACATCAACCAGAGGAGGTAGGACTTGCAAAGCCCCTTCTCCTCCTCGGAAAACCACCTGCAGAGAAAGGCACCACATTGATAATCATGTATCAGAATCTTTTCTATGATAAATTAATTCAAGGAAATTAATCCTTAAATTCCTGCATAAACAGTACGAAAAGGTCAGTAGCTCTGGCATTAGTTTAATTCCTGCTTTAATGTAGCTGTAGAATTATACAGTGTGACAGTCTTTACTCTGAAGAACATAAGTATTTAATGCATACCTAAAGATTAACTTATTTCAGCTTTTAGCAGCTCAAAAGAGTGATACATTGTATATCAAGGATTAGAAAGAATAAGTCTGAATGAAGGGAACACATGCAAAACTATAAACTGCTGCTGATGTTTTCATGTGAAAAAAATTAGGCTAACACCTCCACATTTATTTAGAATGTCACAGGATCCTAAAATGATCAGGAACAGTCAGGTATACTCCAGTTTCACATGACAGTTCCTCCAACAAGATCTAATGTACTTATTCAATAAAGCACTGGCAAAAATACCAACGTACAAAGTAAACAACACTAACTTACAAAAGTCCAGTTTGAAAGCAGTTTTAACTCTTTGAGAAATAAGTGTTAGCTTGTAATGACTGCTCTTGAAAAATGATAAAGCAAGTAACTGCCTGTCATTAAACATGAGCAATCCACTGTTACCAGTTATTCAGCAAAATAATAATACCAGTGAAAGGAAAATTAACCATTAGTTACTCTTAGTGACTCTTTTACTGCGGAACACAAAAGTATTTAGGTTTTACGAGCATCTTTTTTCCTAAAACTCTCTGCTTAGCATTTTTGGGATGAAGGCCATTTTCATGAGTTATCTTTATTCCAGTCAAATTGTTCTGGTACTAAATAGAGTTCAGGTCATCCTGTCCTGTAGACACTCATCTACAGTGTCTTTATTGAGTGGGCTCCACAAAATATCTTGTATAGGTATTCTTACACAACATACATTATTTTAATATGCCTTCATGACTAAAAGCAACAGTATTATTATTTTCTTGACACAGTCTCAAACTGTCAGGGAAAAATTCCAGGAAAAAAAGTAAATACACTTGATAGCACATTCATTATACTGGTAGGATTCCTGGAATGGGACTTATATGGCAGCAGAGACTCAATTAAGTCTGCAATTTTTCAAAATATTCAATTTTATGACTCATCATTAAAAGCTCTACAAGTGACTGCAGTTAATATCAAATCCCAGAAATGCATTACTTACCAGATTGTGCTTAATGAGCTCCTTGCCAAACTCAAAAGATGATGAGGCACTCTCTGTCAAGTTTTTGAGCTCTGCCTGGAATTAGATATATTCCAAAATTTTAACATAAAACCAAAAAAGCACAGAAGCCTAAGTAGAGCTTCAAATGAGCTTTAAAGCTGACAGCAAGACATCTCCATTGGTGTTGAATGACTAGAAGATTTTGCCTTTCCACTTCTATCTAATTTTTTTAGCAATTGGGTAATACATAAAAACACAAGAGCAAAAGGGAAAATGGAAAGACCACTCTGCACATATGTGGACAGATGGGTTAATGCCAGGGAAACTCAAATAGGTGACATTCCTATAAGAACATAGTGACAAGGTAAAGGCCATTATCGACACTACTGATTAAGACAAAGGAAAAGAAACATGTATGGAATCTTAAACAAAAATAAAGGTGAGTTGAAGGACTGTCCAATAGATACCTCTGCAGCCTTTCCATTGTAAAGTCGGAAATGGTTACAAGCCTTAAGGTTAAGAGCAATGGTGCTGTCAGGAACTTGCTGAAGATAAACAGCTAGCACTTCCTGTGATACATCATAGTAATCCAGTTTGTAATAGCACAGGGCCACATATACATTCAGAGCCAGGTATTCCCTGCAGGAAACAGGATTAAACAGAGCCTTTAAATCCCACCAGATAGTTTAACATTTTCCCATTGCAGCACATTAAAATAAAAGAAAACTCTCACATCTATACATATTTTACAAACACATCAAAACTGGGGCTTCTGAGAAATGCTTAGGACTTCTCTAGTTTGTCAGCTAAGACACATTCACAGTATTTTTTCCACAGCAGCTACTGCAGCTTTTAAGAACTACCAACAAAACTTTAAATTTGCAAGTCTGGGAAATAGTGGCAACTTCACACCAAGGAAGCATGCAGAACACGAGCACTATAATTGGCCTGGCAGAACATGATTTTCTAAGCAATACACTCAAAGACATTTAATATGCACGTAAAAGTTTGTACCAAGTACAATTATTTCAAAAAATCCTTGTTATTACAAGCAGTCAATTCAGAAGAGCTGGAGAGAAAAAAGACAAGCATTTGTGAAAACTCTGAGTAAAAGGATAATTGTTATGAAGGTTACTCATTTAGCTTTGAGTGATTGTTTCTGCAGGACTAGGAGGTTAAAATCTCTTTCCCAAGCATTACATGATATATGCATTATGATGGATTTCTCTGAAACATTCAAGAGGGGATAATGTCAAAAGACAGCAGTATTCTGGGACAGCGGTTTCTATTTTATTAAAAATACTTCTAGCCACATAGGAATTCAATTTGTTCCTTGTTAAATTCTGAACTAAAAATTTGCAGAACATGACAGAAAAACCTGACAAGTGTCACAGAGGATAAACAGAGAAGGAAAGAATTTCAGACTTAAAGGAATGCAAGGAACTCTATATAGAACCCAAGAACTGAACCCTTCTAAGGAAGGCTAAGAGGTGAAGGAGAAGTCAATAATTCAAGCAAAGTCTCAAGATTGACCATCAGAGGGGAAAAAAATAAAAAGACAAAGCAGGTACATAACCATATATCATTTCAGAAGAAATAAGTAACAAAATAAAAGAGATATCAGAATGAATTAACCAACAATTTCACAAAAAAGAAAACAGGAGAGAGCAGATTTCTTTTTAAATGTGGGATTTTCAATAATACTTTGAATGAACAAAATTGAGGAGCTGCAACTGGTGCACATTCTGTGATGGGAAAGGGACATAGCAGTTATGGAAAATGTCTTTTTTCAGAAACCAAGCAACTGTTTGGAATTTAAGTGGCACCAATAACATAGATACTCCAATAGGGTTTAGAGATGCGCACCGATTGTCCAGCAGAATGCGCTTGTAGATATCAATAGCTTCTTGGTAGTGGGACCGCATGTAGTGGATAGATGCCAGGCTAAGCTGATCTTCTGTAACATCTTGCAGGTTCTGGTGAGAGCTCATCAGTTTCTTTTCATCACTGAACTAAAAAGAGTGGGATATATTCTCAGAAGAGTTCAACAAGAAAAGCTTTTTAATTAACCAGGTTAGTTTGTCCTTGCTGGTAAACACCATTAAATACCTGGAAAACTGCTGTTACTTTAAAGTTAATTTGACCACTGGAGAAACACAAACATTAAAGAAGCAGATGAGTTCAAACTGGATAAATGTTAGGCTAAAACTAAGCATACATTTTCCTTTAAGGTGTGATTTAGATATAATTACATGTCATGTGCTTTGATGGATAAGAGGGAAAGAGCTAAATTAATTATTTCACAAACAGAATTTCGCAACACAAAATTTCATTGTAATTATTCAAGCCAGCAAAAATTTTGTTGTTTGTAGATCCAAATCTAATGTCTCTTGCATAGCAGAAAAACACAAGACTTGCAAACACACAAGCCCTAATTTTACTAGTCTTCTTTACAGCACTAACAAGTTCGCTTTCACCAGGCTCCAATTTCTAGTTTCTTTAAGTAAATGATTTATTTTTAAAAGCATTGCTGAATAGCACATTTAACACACACACAGAAGGCTAAAAACAGAGTTAAACATACCCTTTACATTTGTATTACATTAGTGAAGTTGAGGCTATTTACCTAATAGGTCTGCTCAAATCACTTATTCCACTGCTTCCCTTTGCTGTTTTTACTGATTCAACAGTAATTATGAATGTCTCTTAGACATAAATTGTAATATTATATATTTGTTTTTCCACCTATCTGCTAGTTTTCTTCAAATTCTTCTCCTCCCTCTTTAAGCCAATCACAAAGTTAAAAGGCAAGATAAGTTGCTTAACAGAACTAAAGGAAATGGGCTTCATAGTTTTGGTAAAACCATTTATTTCCAGCGACTAACTAGATAAAGAGAAGTTGCATAATTCCTAGTTCATCACAGACATCTGTAAGTGCCAATGCCAGTGTAAAAAGGCTTTAAGATTTCTCTCTTAAAATTAACAGATATTTAAGTAAAGAGCATCTGACATGAAAGCTAACATTCAAGATTTATACTTCCTTTTAAGTCAGTATCTTTAGTAGCAGAATGCTTCTCACATATTCTGGTACAGGATGGTACAAAACCTAATTTAAGGGAAGATAGCTATGTCTAGTAAGTGAATTAAGCACTTAATTGTTGTTGAAATTAAATTATATTTCATGCTATTAACAATATGATTTCCTGGATACTGAACTATTTAAGAGGACCAATAACAGCATATGCACCATTTTGGTTAAATTGCTACATATAAGAGAGCTGCAAGTTAGGCAAACTTGGTACATTTAGAAAAAAAAAAGTAAAATAGTGGCTTTTACATTTCTGATACTATTAAGGTTTCATGCTCCTCATGATTAAAAATACCATTACATTCCTATTGTACAGCTTCTGTGAAGTGTATTGGTAACACTTTCCTTAGAAACATGCTGAGAGCATCTATTCTGAGGTCACGTTTTCATACTTGCTTTCTCTTCCACATTTTAATACAGTAGGGTGGTTATGAAAAATGTTTGTTCTTCTGCCACCACAGGCATTTTAATTATTCTGCCAGGTTGCCAGCATAAATTACACACTAGTAAATTGAAAAGAAAACAAACAAAGCAGGAATGAAGGAAAGACATCATACCTTATGTGCCAGGTGAAAGAGTAAACGGTTCTGGAGACCACTCTTAGGTGCTGAAAGGGAAATTCAGTATGGATTATTGTAATGAACTACTCACAGGGTATCTCTTCATATTTTTAACTTTCTTTCTCAATAGACATGAATGCACCCCTATTCTTTCATTAACTAGCCCAAGTACAGTTCTTCACTGAGAGCCCATTGCAGGTCATGCCTTAGGGGAGGTTCTACAAATTTTAGAGTTGTTTAGAGGTCTTTCTCATTCCTATCTTCATTCCCTGACTATTTCTTTTTAAATCTCTGATGAAAATAATTTTTCATTGGCTTCTACCTTCAATGAACCTTAAAACGTCTATGAATAGCATTAGCATTTCCCTACAGCGATTTCTCAATAATTCTCTGGGGTTTTTTTTTGGTGACACATAAGCACAGCACTTTTTCAAAATAAAAAGCAGCAACAGATAAACTCAAGGCTCCTTCTATATGTGTCACATTTGAAATAAGTTTTGATTTATAGTTCCAGGAATCTCGACAACTTCTAGTGTATTGAAAAACCCAGTGCTGTTAGTCAGCAAAACAAAACCCATTTTGTTAGTCATGCACATTACATTATACCTCTAATATTTCTTCTGTCCTTAAGAATGAAAGGCATACAAAAGAATTCTACAGCCAGAGCAGATAAGGTTCAAACTAAGATATGGCAAGAGATTTAAGAGGGATATTTTCTTACTAGATCCAGTAAAGTTAATGAAATTCTTGCTCCAGCAGGATTAGGAATTCTATTGATTTCACTCCATATGACACAAATCGTAAACTGCAGAGTTTTAAGTCACTAGAGCCTTTTGCTTCACCAAGAGTGACAAATGTCCTGGTCAAACAGAGCTATTCATTTCTTTTGCAAGCAATCTTCCAAAAAGCCTTCCCTTGTTTCCTGTACTTTTCCTAGCCTAATGAGCAGTCTCTTTCTTGCTCAGACCAACCAGCTGGCAAACCATGTTCCACAGAAGGGGTGTACATGGACTCTTTACAAAAAGCAGAATTACTTACTGTGTTTATAAGACCACAAAAGTGCAGAGTTAGCACAGCAATAGCCTGTAACACAAGGCTGTAATTCTTCTGACATCCTAAACCATAAAAGGGCTCAAACCACCAATCCTTTTTCCCCACCACCCCCTGAAGATGGAATTTATTTTTTAAGCAATTTAGGGAGAGATTTCCAGGTTTCTTATTCTTTCTCCACATCGTTGGTAAACTTTGTAACATGGTGGACAGTGCAGTGCCAAAACCCAGGCCATTCTGATAAGATTGGCAGCACAAGGCTGCCCACCTACTTCTAATAAGTACAGCAACTATTTCTTCCCTTTTTTCCTTAGCAAGCTGTGTTATTTAACCATGTTCCTAGAAAAATTAGGACAGTTAATTGTATCTATAAAGAACAACTAGAACAGAAGTCCAAAATACAAAGGTGGTATGAAAGCACTCTCAGAAGACCACATAATCTTGTAAGATACTTCTAACAGAGCATCAAGTTGTTAAGAAGCAAAACTGTCTTCACTCTAGGATATATGTGGCAGTTAGGCTCTTTATTAAGTAACCGAAAGTTTCTGATCTACAATAAATATTGCATAGGCAGCTGTAGTAGTATAACTGACACAACAGCATGCATATTTCAGCCACTGAGTTAGAGAGTACCTTAATTTAAATCCAAGCTCTTCACTCTACCTGTTCCCTAGCATTAATTGATAGGTTTTAATATCAAATTCCAGGAGGGCTGCACATAGACCATACATGTGCTTTTGTGAGAAACTTCAACCACAACCATCCTTCACAATTCAAAACATTTGGTCATCAAAGACTCCAAAAATACAAGCAGGACAGATTGTGGGATTTATACTGAAAATAACATATTGTATAATCACAGTACCATGAGTAAAGACACCAATGTTCCTTTTTTGAGTAGGTTTTCCTTTTTTTTTCCCTTTTGAGTGTTTTTTAGCATTAATTTCACTGTGAAAATTGTGGCTTGTGAGCAATACTGTCAAGAATCTAAACTAACGAATTTTTGTTTCACTGGTCAACCAGTGAGTGCAGGCTGCCCTTGCAAACCTGGCATCTGATCTGACATCAAAATTGTTATTTACTTCTTGGTAAAAGCTGGAAAGTTAGCCCACATTATTTAACACTTAAAAACAGGCGGAAGAAAAAATCTGAGTTTTAATGATGTGCATGGATATATAGAGGGTGGGAAAGTGTCCTGCTTCGTAAGATATTATATGATACCAGCTATCTGATATTCTTTAAAATAAGTTGCTTAAAACCCCACACAAATATAGCCCTGTCAATATAGTAAGCAGAAATATGGAAACATTCAATATCAGCAGTTTCTTTTCTTTTGGTGCCAAATGCATTCTTTAAGGAAGACCAGGAAACATATGAACAAGGTCAGATTAGTTTTCAGAAAGAATGGGGTAATGAATATTGGATAAAGACATTGTCAATCACTGGAGCAAGAAGTGATACAACTGCCTCATCAGAGTCAATGATTTTTAAGGGACATTAGTTTGGGTTTTTTATTATTCTCTGCTGCTACTGAATTTCATTGTCACTGATGTAGTAATACTACCAGGAAGCACAATCTCCTTTTCCTATTCTACTTTTTCAAGACAATGACTCTACTATTTTTTTTAATCAGTATCAATAATCTTGGGATCATAAGGTACATGATGACAATGCTGCATGGCAACAAACTGGACCCTGCTTCAGGTCTAGTATTGGCCTTGTACTCAAGCACTGAAGTAGCTGGACGAGATATATTTCCACCCAGGAAACGCATTGATACTCCTTTGTCAGAATTTTTGTCATGATCAGTGCTGTTTTTCCAGGCACTAGTGTCATAGCTGTCATAGATGTTAAAAGTGTTCTGTATATTTTTATGTGCTGACACTGACAGGCACCTACTGAAGTATTTGCTAAAATATAATAAGCAACTACAGTAAGAACGAAGACATTGTTTTCACTAGTTTTTAAACAAAATGTCAAACTCACTAGAAATGGCAGCTCAGATTCTTGGTGGGTTCCATACTGCTATCTCAGGCAGTAAAAAGATGATGAAATAGAGTCATGGACAATCTGGAATTTGTGCCCTCTCATAAGAGTGCAAGGCACCGCTGGCCATGCATCCAGCATTAACAAATCCCATCTAGCACATAATGCATATTCTATAGCAGTATATATGAAGTATATATTCTATACTTCACACATCAACAGGCATTGAACACACCTTAAACACACCTAGCAGGAGCTGGTAGGGATGGAACAGGGCTTAGAAGGCTCCATCCTGACAGTAGAAAATATGACCAGAGGAAACCTTATTCTCCTTGTTCCTGAGAAACAATGTTCTGCTCATCTGAACATAGTAGCTGAATGAAGCTCTCTGGGTCTCAAAACCAAAGTTTCACTGGTGGAGGGGAAAATAAAAGGGAATGGGAAAAATGTTAAAAAAACCCCATGGGCCAGTAGTGACCTTTACACTTACACCCATTTGAACAGCTCAACTGTTGAAATTTACAGAGGATATTGACTGAAATTTTCCCATTCCCACAAAACTTAAATGGCAGTTCAGCTATGTTCAGTTACTTGCAAAACAAACACATTTAATTTCAATCATACTAAGCAGAAAGTAAATTAAAGATCATCAAATTAATTACTCCTGGGCTGTATCTTCCACTATACTTAACAAGACAATAAAGTTAGTAGCTTTTAGAGTTTAAACATGTGATATTTTCACTTGTGACTTTGAAAGCTCCATATACGAAACGGCTGGTTCAAAACCTCAGCTAAAATGCACCAAAAATAACTACTGTTCTCAAGACAGAGGGTACAAGCAACAGAGCAGATAAAATCATGTAGGCGAACATGCAATCCTAAGAAAAGAAAAACCCAGTAACTGTTCTGTGCCTGCTTGTAATGGAACATTTTCACCGGTGACAAGTATTTCACACCTGAAAAACATTACTTTGCAAATAAGCAAAACTGATTTAGAAAAGGTCATTGTTCTTACTAACCCATCTCTGTTCTGCTTTTGTACAATATTGCTCATTTCATTAAAGGCTGTAAAATGAGTTCTCTGTTCACTTACACCACAGTCACATCTGACACATGCAGAGATGTGAAGAAGCAAAGTAATTACAAAGCTTTTCCCATCAAAAATTGGAAGGGATAAAAAAAACCCCCAACTTTAATGAATGGTTCAGCAATACAACTCTGTCTGTGCATGAATCTTAAAATTAATTCTAAGATTCCATTTATCCTGAAAAGACTTTTTTTCATAACAGACTTGACTGTAGCCCCACTTATGTGCACATTTTGTGGTATAAAAGAACAATTTTAGTTCTTATGCTTTAGTTCTTAGTTTCTTTCTTAATGCAAGCCAGCAGCTTCTGAAAGCACTATGCCAGCTTCTAAACACTCAGATCAGTTGTCAGGATTACAGTCCAAGTGTGCCAGGCTGAGTTTCTGTTCTTTAGCCTTTGCAAAGTAAAGAACTGTAAATGCAATATAAGAGTATTAGTTTTTATAATAAAAAAATAATAATTTGTTGTTATTATTGTATACTAAATCAAGAGCAATAGTTTAAGCCTCATTCTCTCAAGACAAGATTCGCTGCTCACAGCACAGAAAACATGTTCAGCTAATGTATGAGAACACAGATGCAAAAGGAGTCAGCAAACCATCACTTGGCAGCTTCACTATGGGATGGCTACAAAACAACAGTAGCTGACTTGGAAGTAACTACCTTCACCTCAGAACCAGGAACATTAATAACTGCAATGTAAGCTGACAACAGGGGAAAAGGGGAAGCCAGAAACATCTGAAAGGAATTCGGAAGAAAGCCTAAAGGAGGTAAAATACAATTGTAATGAAAGACCTTCAAGGAGGGATTTTTCTTTATTGCCTTTTTGCTTTACTTCTTAGGTTATATTTGCAGTAATTCTTATTTATATGACTTTTGATATTCAGACTTATACTTTCCTGAGAGAATCACAGAATGGGTTAGATTGGAAGGGACCTTAAAGATATCTAATTCCAACCCCCTGCCATAGCCATGAACACCTTCCACTAGACCAGGTTGCTCAAGGCCCTGTTCAGCCTGGCTTTAAACATTTCCAGGGACAGAACTTCTCTGGGCAACCCCTCACCACCTTCACAGTAAAGAATTTCTTCCTTGTATCTAATCTAAACCTACTCTCAGTTAAAAGCCATTCCTTCTTGTCCTATCACTACATGCCTGTGTTAATGGTCCTTGTTCAGCTCTCTTTTAAGTCTTGTCTAGGTACTGAAAGCCTCAATGAGGTCCCCCTGAACCCCTTTGTTCTCCAAGTTGAAAAATCCAATTCTCTTTGCTTTTCCTTGTAGGAAAGGTGCTCCATCCCTCTCATCATTTGAGTGGCCTACTCTGGACTTGCTCCAGCAGGTCCATGTCCTTCCTATGCTGAGGACCCCAGAGCTGGATGCAGCACCACAGATGGGGTCTCACCAGAGCAGGGCAAAGGGGCAGAATCCCCTCCTTCATCCTGCTGCCCACGCTGCTTTGGATGCAGCCCAGGATACAATTGGCTTTCTGGGCTGAGTGCCATTGCTGGGTCATGTCCAGCCTCTTGACCACCTGCACTCTCAAGTCCTTCTTGGCAAGGCTGACCTTGATCCCTTCATCCCCCAGCTGGTGTTGATACCAGTGGTTGCCCCAACCAAGGTGCAGCACCTTGCACTCGACAGTGCTGAACTTCTTGAGGTTCTCACAGATCAACCTCTCAAGCCTGTCCAGATCCCTATGGCTGGCATCTCATCCTTCAGGTGAGTGAAGAACACCACTCAGCTGGTGCTATCTGCAAACCTGCTGAAGGTGCACTTGATCCCTTCATCTGCATCATTAATGAGGATATTAGATAACACTGGTCCCAATACAGACCCCTGAGGGACACCTCTAGTCACTTGGGCCCATTGGGACTCTGAGCTGTTGAGCACTACACTCTGGATCTGTCTGAACAATTCCTAATCCACCTAACAGTCTACCCATCAAATTCATATCTATACAATTTTGAGAGAAGAATTTTGTGAAGAACCATGTCAAAAGCTTTAGAGAAGTCCAGATAAATGACATCCATATCCCTTCCCTTCCCCACTGATGGAGTCACTCCATCACAGAAAGCCACTAAGTTGGTCAGGCAGAACTTGTCCTTGGTTAAACTATGCTGGCAGTCCTTAATGACCTCCCCATCCCCTCTATTCCATGAAGTTTGAATTAAATAACAACAGGCCAAGACATCAACTCACATCTATTATAAAATAAAGATAAAACCTTGCTCCACAAGAGATTGTGGACTATGTATCTGTATGAATACATTAACTACCTCATGTCTTTTAATGATAGTTTCCTAAATTTTAAGTATCCTGCAATTTTTTCCTCTTTAATGGAATGATGGTTAACCACAATTTCCTTAAGCAACAACAACAGTATATGGCAAGAAAGAACTTGATTTGATTTCAAGATATTTACATGTTTGTGTGGAAAACTTATTCCAGAAAGCTAGCTGATATTTATACTCCCTTTCATACAGAGATTGTATCACTGTAGAAATTTAGAACTGTAGCTGAAACTAAATTAGTTTCCCTTAATTTGTTTTAGCAGTATGCTACTTTCAGGGGTTTAGCATAACTGCAGCAAAAACCAGCATGCACTATATAAGAATTCAGGCAAAATAATCCCAAAATAGCAATGGTAAAGAGCCTAATATTAACACTACCTAACATTTTTTTCAGTGGTATTCAAGGCAGTATTGGATAAATGGTGTTCTTCTACAGACTCCTCTTCAAAGGAAGTATTTTTATTTTTCTTCAAGGTCTTTGCAAAACTATGAAAGAGAGCACAAGATGATATGGCCCCAGCTGTCAATACTATATGGCAAACAGCCACCACTTATGCAATTCTAAATTGTAAAAAAAAACCTAAAAGAGGATCTGACTTAAGTAAAAACAAAAAGGTTTAAATTCAATATAAGAAAGACTGAAAGGGGATATACCACACTTGCAAGCTTTCAGTGGAGAAAGGACAAGCATTACAAATCCTCAGATGTGACTGCTTCCCCACCAAGCTTAAGTAGCCAGAAATCACCAGGATTATAGTAGTCACAAGAAAGGTTCAGCACCTCATTATAAAAACTGGCATGCTGTCCTTCTTAAACAATTATGTAAAATCAGGAACTGATCAGGAACTGAACTAATGCGACAACTCCATTATTTTCTGTTCCCGCCCTCAGCTACTCTCCCTCCTGCTCTTGCTTTCTTAATATTCCTACCCTTGCCTCCAGCACCCAAATACCACTAACTGCACCCCTTACTCTGCCACTCGCCATACTATTACTAACTAATCTAAAGGGGCATGACAAACACTAACCTTCCCTCCCCTCCAGCTCACAGTTAATACATGTGCATGCCAGCTGTGTATCTGTCATCTCTAGAATGGATTACTAACTTACAAGATGTGAAGTTGATGACAATGGCTCCAACTGGTACAAGATGCAGCTGCTTGCTTCCTCCATGCTCTAGGTCACAGTGACACCTCAAAGCTCTATTGCCCATTTATTTTCAGATTCACTTCAAATTCTAGGTTGCAATCTCCAAATCACAAATTTGTGGTAAGTTAAAGATTAAATTATTTGTGAATATTAGAAATTTACACACCTCTTGAACAATACAAATCACAAAGCTCCACATGAGATTTTTTTTTTTACAATTGAAAATAAAAAAACATTTCCAGTTGTGGGACTCGAGCTCAGCATGATCTTTCTGAGGATTTTAAAGGGATATGAGAACCTAATTCTTTTTTTTAAATGCTACAAAATTGTCCTTTTGGAAGGCACTCTTTCACAGCAGAAGAAAGCACACTATTATTTTCTTCCTACTCTATTTTGCAGCTCAGGACAAGAAGACTAATGAAAGAACAGAGAAAACCCATCCTTCAATAAGAGTTTTATCCTAAGAAGGCAAGAGTCAGAAGTTGAGTGGCATATCACTACTATTAATCCTACTTAAAAAGCACTCAGATACTATGGTTATAGAAAACAATAAAAATCATTAAGGTATATAAAAAGTGATGGGCAACGAAGTTAAACTACAGAAACATTTTTAGGCAGCAAAAATTTCTCTGGAATCTAATTTTCATTCCTCCTCTTTGAATGATCTCATGCGTGTTCAGATTAAAGTAGAACTGTAATAATGTGACTTATTGAACTCCATGCCTTGAAGAATCAAGATACCTAACATCTGACTTATAAGGCAATGAGACCACCTACCAAGTCACTCCAACTACGTAAACAGAGCTCTTGTCTTCATCAGGGAGAATGCTTAGTTCTCTCAGATGCTTATTTGTTTTATAATTTCACTGGCTTTATTTGTTTCATCTGCGCTGGCTCAGGGACACAGAATCAGTCAAAAGAAAAGTAACCTTTTGTAGCTGGTTGGCATATGCTGGGTTTTGTATTTAGAAATTAATAAGAGAAATTATTTTCCAGATGCTTATTTTAGTTCCAGCCGCTCTACATGCCCAAGGTATTTTTAGGAAGGAAACTGCATGATAATTCTCCCGTTAAATGAAAGTTAAAATTAACTAACCCCCAAACAAAACCCCAAACCCAAAAAACTTTGCTCTAAAGTATCCTTTATTGCATACTTTGTCTGGAAATTACTTTAAGTGTTCAAATCAATAAGCAGTCTTTTCCAACAGAGGCATACATCTCACCTTTCAAGGCTGCTTGTTCTGCTTGTGTGTACATCCCCAGAAAGAAGTATGTACAGGCAAGGTTCACCCAAACATCTGGATTGCAAGTTGCTTGCTTGGTTAAAGCCTCATATTCCTGTAACAGAAGAGAGGGTGGATTTTTAAAAAATGTGTACTAGCACATACTTGTATTAAATATAATTCTTTCTTCCAAAATTTTACAATGTATCATTGAATTACTGAGATCAAACAATTTATTCTGTAGTTCACTGCAGTCCTTACAACAAAACTATTATTTTAAGCTATGTCCCTACTTTTTTGTTTACAACACTATAACAGACCACAGAGACAAGCAGTGCCTTAAATCATCACATATAAGCAAGATTTCTGTCAATACTGAAGTTACAGAGATATAAAACATATTTATATTGTAAATATATTATTACAAAAATATTATTTACATATATAAGCCCCAATGTATGTAAGCTATAAAAGCATCAATATAACCAACTTCTGTTGCTTTCCTAAGTTCTCCTCCAGTCAAAGTCTGGAAGCCATAATCACCAGGGAAATCTCTTTGTGAATACTTACTGGAGCAAGTGTTAAATGTGTTTTTGTAAACCTGTAGGTAGTGTCTTAGTGCATATTAAACCTGTGGAAGTGTGTGTTAAGTCTGAGGTTATGCAATATAATAATATCAAGTGCAGGAAGAAATTTTTTTTTGAACTACTAATAACTAAAATGAGTATTTTTAAATTGTGTTTAATTTTATCACATCTTTTTTTTAGTTCCTATTTTTGTGTAGGTTTTATAATTACATATTAGTACAGTGGTACATGTATATTATTTATAAATGTATAGATGTGTGTATATACATTGGGGGTGTGTACTCAAAAATTTTTTACTAATAGGGGTATAGCAAAATTGTTTGGAGACCACTGCATTAAAATACAAGCCTATAAATTGGTATTGGGCAGATTCTAGATCTCCTTATAGATGAAGATTAGTAATTTATAGTAAGTATTAATAACCTTTTCCTAACTTAACCATTTCCCATTTAAAGATTTACAGCCAACAGCTATAGAAAGGCTCTAAAAAACATATTCTGATATTTCTTACACATCCACATTGATTACATATCCTTTAATTATGCCACACAAACTGCTTCATTTCTTGTTATCTGTGAAACAGCAAAAACTTAACAGATTAATCTTTCATTCTACTTCTTTTAAACAAAGAAACTTTGCAGCCACTAAACAGTTATATTCCTGAAGATAAGCATCTTTCCTCAGAGTAACAACAGGTACTAAAAACAGAGGCATGGAGATCTCCAAATGCCATTTTTTCCTGTGTCACAGTTCTGATAAATTCCTAGGAAGGACCATCCCAATGGAAGTGCCTGCTGCTGGTGCTCCTGATCTCCATCCAGCCATGGAGGCAGGAAGCATAAGGCAAAGCAGGCAGGGTCACTCAAGGTTCTCACAAGACCAGCTGAAGGAATGTCATCCATGTACTCCAGATCACTGCAAGCTGCTCATCCCTCCCAGCAAAACGTCCCCTTGACTCTGTAGTTGCTCTCCAAACATGAATTGGAAATCCCCTCTACCTAGGGAGAGTTCAGCAGATTGAGCCCTCTGTGGGTGGAAGAATTCTTACCTCTGGGGAAAAGGACAGATATATATATATATACAAAATGAGATAAAATAAGTCATGCCCAAAGGACAGCAAATCCCAGGAGTGCAAACATGATGACAAAAATAAAGTTTAGAGTTTGCAAGCATAAAGAATTATTTTTTTTGGTTGCCAAATAAAAGTAAGCTGCACTCCCAAACAGAGAAGATACTGGTCCTTACCAGTATCTTAAAAGCACCCTTAATAGCCAGCTCAGTCTTGCTAGTAGTTCAGGGACTAGCTGTCCAACAATATTTACAATAAATAAATATAAATATAAATATCATAAATATAATAATAATAATTATTAATATTTTTAAAAATAAAACATTTACATAGAGACCAACATTTCCTACTGAGGCCAGTTTAATCCTGACGTAGGCCTGTCATGGAGCTCTGAGATATAGGCCACTGCTGTTTATTGGGACCATCTGGAACCTTTCAAAATTCATTCAGATTAAATGCACCCAAAGGTCTCTTTTGACTAGGGCTTCAGGCAGATTAATTAGAAAAGACAAAGTGCATAAACACAAGTCATGTTCTGGCTTGGCCATTCCAAGTAAGCAATATATAAAGAGTTCTAGCAGTACCAATGTGAATCTATGGAAACAGTAAATAAAAATTAGGACTATTAGTGCTCCTTATCCTGTAGTTCTGGGCCATGTGTCTGGACTATGTGCTATTGTCCCTTTCCTCACTGAAAGCCATTCAACATAAGTCCCTCAAAGATTACTTCACAAGAACTTCCCCTCCTCCTTTCTAAATAAACCAACAAACCCAAACAAAATAAATACTCTCAAACCTGTCCTAAGAGTCAACCTGTGGCATACTTTTGCCATCCAGCAGCATTACCAACTCCTTGCTATTTTACTCTCCTCCTCCTCATGCCTCTATCACTAGACACACACAGTTTTCCTCAAAAGCAGGCTTCCAGGTCGATTGTCTACAACTATGGACACATGCTAACAATGCAGAGGGCCGACTCAATGCCCTCGTTACTTGTCTGGATTCTTCAAGCCCATAAACACAGATGCTGAAGAGCCAATAAAGAAGCCAACATATATGGCTGCTCCATATGTGCTCAAATGAGATACTGACTACAGTCATCATAGAGAGGCCTAGAGAACTCACAGAGCTAAAAAGATCCACTTTTTACTTTCTATTTTCAGCTATCAGGAACTGAAGTGTACCTGTATTCTCACACTTCTCACAGAATTACTCAAGCACGACCAGATACTGCTCATGGATGAACAATTACCCTAGTACAGCCCTGGTCCTTCCCTGATTTACTATTTGACTAAAATTATCCTGAGCCAAGCTGGCAGGAGGTCCTGTTCAGTGAAGTGGTGGAATGGCTCCTACTTCTCTGCCAGGAGGGAGGCAGCAGATTGGAGACACTGCTGTTGGCTGGCTGTAGGATTTTGACAGAAACAATGCATTGAAGGCTCTAGCCCAGGGATCATTCTTTGCTCTCATGTGTGCAGTTGATGAGCCAAAATGGCATTACCATGTCCAGGATACTAGCACTATGCTAGTATCCTGTATGGCTAGAAGCAGAGGGTGCAGACTGCGAGCTTGAAACTTGTTCTTGAATCCAACCAAGAAGTGCACCTGCTCATGGCAATTTGTCTAGTATTTTTTTTAATATATGTATATAGATATAGGCACAGATATATAAAAAAAAAAACAAACTCATTTTTTTCAGGCCCCAACTGATTCAATTTAGAAGACCAAGCAGCTCAGAAAAAGAATAATTGGGCTGATGCTCTAATTCTGGTACTTGGGTGACACTGGGAAAATTTTCAGAATTTTAGATTAGAGCTATGAACAAGTAGCAGCAGCTGCAGAAGGACAGATGGGTTTTTCTCCATTATGGACACTAGATGTGGAAGATTCTAGAAAACTAATTCGACGTCATCATATACTAGGGAAGCTCTGGTTGCTATATGATGCCAGGAAGACATGAGCTACTCAGTAAAAATAAGTTTGTCCATGAAGGAAGCTAGTCAGTCCCCCAGGAAGAACTGCACCATGACTACTGAAAGAGTCAAGCCCATTGCAATATCATTTGTAAACTGGGGTACAGCAGAAGGGATGATCCCACCAGACCAGTGGCAGTGGCATAACCTTTGAGAAAGACATCTGCTGTTAAGAAGGGGAAAGTATGACCCAAATGAGGCTGAGGTTAGTGCTCTACCTAGAGGATACCTAACTGCTGTTGGTGTGCCTGTGATAAGAGAATGCGAATTCTCTCACATGAATATGACAGAAATTTTGCTGTCATTCTCTCTGAAGATATCCCTGGAGCTGGAATGGATGTCTGTGTGTTTTTCACTTCTTCCCTGTTTCTCCTGGTAGTGCATGATGGCCACCATTCCCAAGCTTCCCCAAAAGTTGCTATGCAACTAACACGCCTGGCTCACTATGAAAGTATCATCAGTAATAAAAGGATTGAACAGTGTGATTTCTGAAGACCCTCATCAGGTACAAACCATGAACAGGAATACAAACCATGAACTGTTAATACACTGACACATACTATATGTTGTCACTTGCAGGAACACATAGCAGTGTGAATCATTTAGATTATATGCAATGTCATTCTGGATAATTCAGCAGAATCTTTGACCCATAATATTTTATTTACAGTGCTTTTGGCATTTGCCAAAGAGTGCTCCAAGATCTCAAGGGTATAGATTATCAAGGAATCTGTCCTTGAGAATACAGCAACAACACCCCTGCAACATAGCAGATGAGATAACAGCATTTTACATTTCAACATGGAAGTCAATAATTGAAAGGCAATTCAGCCTCCATGGTGAAATGAGACCTACAGCCTTAGAAATTAAAACGAGAGTGTTCTGTCCCCGAAGAAACTAGGTTGAGATGCACAGGCTCATTTCCCACATGTCACCACAAAATGACAAAGCTATCAGGACTTATCACTGTGCAAAAAAAACAGTATTAAATCCGGAAAGACAAGCCCTATGATCTCTCACTTAAAACATACACAATCAATCAAACTACAAATCGCTTATACAAACCTTTTATTGTCCCTTCTTGGGCAGAAAACCAGGAAAAAAGATGACTATATTGCAGTTTTTAAAAGCCTGAATCAAGAGCATCACCTAGTGGTGAATCAAACACCACATGCAAAACCAATTAGGAAAATCTAAAAAAAAAAAGCAGTTGCCTTTTCGTTGAAGGAAACACGTAACATCTACTCTGGCTATAAAAGCATTTACTGGGTATTTAAAAAAGCAGAATTTATTTCAAATTTATTTTCAAATTATTTCTTATTTCAAAGAAATTGCAAGATATTTTTCATTTGTATATGAGCATTTTTCTTTTTTAAACTTTCGCTCCCTATTAACACCTAATGCCTAGATGTCAATTAACTACAGCAACTGATTGTTGTATTCATAATATCTAAATTCCACCAGTCCAAACATGAATATTAATTTACCACGATGTCCTGTACATTCTACATTCTATACTGTTTACCATCCATTTGATTCACTGAGCATTTCTTATATCTCCAACAGATGTTTTTCTCCTTCAATTTTTTAAAAGACAAAGTGCCTTGTGCCTTTCTTACTTAGAAGCTTTAGAGTTTTCACCTCATGTATGCATCTTGTGCATGTGACCATTTATCTAAGAGAGAAAATATCATCATTGTTCTATAATCTATTTCTTTTCCTTTTTATTATCTTTTGTTAATAGTTTAAATTAACATCTGTTTTTAATATTGATTCTGGGGAAAGCAAGTTCAAAGACTGCAAAACCAGCTATACTTCAGTTACACTTCTCAGTGAAGGGACACAACAGAACTGTAAGAGGCAAACATTAAAATGTACATATTTGAACAATTAACATATATTTTAGTGACTTAAAGATTTTAGAAAAAAAGACTGCCTCATTTAATTGAATTACCTAATACAAGAAAATGCAAAGAAGAGCAATAAAGTACATTAAATGGTCAGGGGCATCAACCTCTAAAGAAAGAATTTTTTCATACTTATCACAGAAAAGCTACACAATGAAGACAGAAATATTATTAAACCTGAAAAACGAAACTGTGGAAACCAAGCTGCAAAAAAGGGAATGATGGATTTAGGACATGAATAATGACATTCAACAGAACAAATAAAGCTACTGAGCCTAGTATGAAATAAGTCAGTACATAATATTTAAAAAGTTCTATTTTCATAGGCAAAATACCATTTTTTCCCCAATCCAAACTGCTTCCCACAGCATCTGCCTTAGGTACATTTGTACCTTAACTGGCTAGCAGGGCTGTTCCCTATTACAGACATTTTCCTCCTGTTGTCATTGCTTTATCACAACATCCCAATTTCCAGCCTCGGGAAGCAGGATTTCCCCACCTTACCTCCAAAGCTCTCTTGTAGTCACCCAAATGAAATGCACAGTATCCGATCCAAAGGTTGCCATCCTCCTCCTCCTCACCCACTTGCTGTTTAAACTTTGCAGAGAATAAAGAACGTAAGAATTTTGTCAGCTGACACAGTTTCTAAAGCCCCACAGATAACCAAAGCAATACTAGGCTATCATATATCGCGGATGGTTTGACAGCTGTGGATGCTGCTGGGGTGGAGCTGCTTTCACATCACGAAGGGCAGCAGCAGGCAACCCTCACAGGCCAAACCCGGCTCTGTGAAGCGGGGAGCAACAGGTGCCGCTGCAGGGCCCCAGGGGGGCGAGAGGCTCACAAGGCAGGGGAAGGGATGCTCTCGCCCCGCAGCCCTGAGGGCACAGGGCTGGCAGCGACGATACCGCTCTCCCGAGGGCAGCCTGTCACCTCCAGCAAGGCGATCGCGCCGGTGAAGTCCCTCTGGGCCAAGAGCTCTTCCAACTGCGGCACCTCCTTCCCTTTCTTCCTCCGCCTGTCTCCCGGCGGCGGGGTACCCCCCACGGCCGGCTTGGCCCGCGAGAGCATCTGGGCACAGAGCAAAGAGGAGCCGGGTCAGAGCGGGCCCTCCCTCGGCGGTGCCTCCCCCGCCGCGTCCCCCGTCCTGCAGCGCCTCACCATCCTACCATCCCTCACCGCCCCGCCGCCCCTCACCGCCCCTCACCATCCTACCATCCCTCACCGCCCCGCCGCCCCTCACCATCCTACCATCCCTCACCGCCCCGCCGCCCCTCACCATCCTACCATCCCTCACCGCCCCGCCGCCCCTCACCATCCTACCATCCCTCACCGCCCCGCCGCCCCTCACCATCCTACCATCCCTCACCGCCCCGCCGCCCCTCAGCATCCTACCATCCCTCACCGCCCCGCCGCCCCTCACCATCCTACCATCCCTCACCGCCCCGCCGCCCCTCACCATCCTACCATCCCTCACCGCCCCGCCGCCCCTCACCATCCTGTGGCCGGGCCCGGGCTCCGCGTTGCGCCGGCGGCGCCGTTGCCGGGGTAACGGCGAGACGGCGGAAAGCGGCGGTGAAAGGGCGCCGGCTGACGACTGGCGCCGTCCCCAGGGTTCCGCCTGCCGTGCGGCGGATGGCGATCTCCTCGGTCAGAACAGCGTTGGTTCCTCCCCCAAACCCCGTGGCTCTTCCTCTCCTCGCCTTTGGTCCCTGGCCTGAACATCCGGGTCACGCACGTGGATCACAACAGCGCCACGCATTTGGGACAGAGTGACTGGAAAGCGGCCATGTGGAAAAGGACCCGGGGGCGCTGGTTGACAGCGTGTGTCCAGGTGGCCAAGAAGGCCAATGGCATCGTGTCAGATGAAATGTGGCCAGCCCCTGTACACTCGTGAGGCCACGACAGGAACGACACTGAGGGGCTGGAGTGTGTCCAAAGGAGGGCAGCAAAGCTGCTGAGGAGTCTGGAGCACAAATCTAGTTGTCCCAAAGCAGGTTTTTTTCACCCGGAGTTCAAGAGGCTAATCCACGCGCAGTCAAGGTCTTTGACATACATTCAGTTCCGCACAGAAAGGATGCTGGGTGGCAAATGCACAAAGCCAGCATGACAACTTTTCATTCTTTATACATTTTAACAAACAAAGGCATTAAGGTCCATTGTGTGCAACTTACATAGTTCCCTTAACAATCAGTATTCTATCTTCTGTTGATTAATGATTCTCTCACTTCCCATGCTGATTAGCCCACATACTCGGTCTTTTGGGTCAGTGGCCGTGAGTCAGTGGTTGCAATTTACCCACTGCCAATTACCTTTTACCCAGCTGGGGCTGATTCAGCCCAGTGCTGGGCTGTTTTTATTAGTTTCTTCCTTGTCTTGGGGGTTCTGCCAAATGTCCTTGTGGCCTGTAAATTCTACATTCCTTGTGTCCACTATCAGTGGTACAACCTTATTCCCAGGCTTATGTTAACCTCCATTTAGGTCTGACATCACTGAAACATGTCAAGCCCTAAACCTTAACAAGGCAGTTCTACCAACAACTAATTTGTCTTTCTAACACCTGGACATCACTTAGAGCTTGCTTGTTAGCTGCTCCCTGTTTCACAGATTAAATCTCTTTTTGATTGGTCTTGAAAGTATACAAAGATAAACATCAAAGAACATATTTTCTTAAGATTAATAACATAATGATGAGTGGCTGAAGGAGCTAGAGTTGTTTAGCCTTGAGAAAAGGAGGCTCAGGTGAGATCTTATTGCTTTCTACAGTTACCTGAAAGGGGGCTTTAGCAAGGTGAGGGTTCGTCTCTTCTCCCAAGTGATAAGTGGAAACAGCTTCAAGTTATGTTGTTGGAGGTTTAGATTGGGCATTAGGAAAAAATTCTTCACTGAAAGGATGGTCAAGCATTGGAACAGGTTCCCCAGGGAAGCGGTGGAATCACCATCCCTGGAGTGTCCAAAAGACATATAGATGTGGCACTTGGGGAACTGACAGACCTGCAGTGTTAGGTTGATGCCTGGACTCAATGGCCATAGAGGTCTTTTCCAGCCTTCTATGATTAGAAATGTCAGTGCAGAGGACTAAAACATTACACCACTGCTGACAACTCAACTAACTCAAAAACATATTCATGGACAGGACTGATGAAGTATCTGTATTCCTACCTTTATGAGGAAAACCCCCCAGCTTTTTTTTTTTTTTTTTTAATGAAGAAATATATCCTGTCATATTCCAATCATCTGTAATATAGACCAGTGGTAAAGAACTGCTGCTTTTTCAGAGTATGGGTTCCATATTCACTGTGTCCCAATCACTTCAAGATCGCTTGACCTAGGAATGAAACACCCAGCTTGGAGCTCTAAGAGATTGCTCTGCAACCAGAAGCCACTGGAGCACAGCAGTAACATGATAGTGCCTCTTGCTGATGACTGTGCTTTCACACCACAGGCCACAAAGAAGGAAGGCAGATAATCCACTCTCCCACAAAGGATTTCTCTGCAAGAAGTTAATTTTTGATTACTTAGTCAAAGTGATAAAGCTCTTCTCTATTATGTAAGGTATTATTTCTGTCAGGAGAAAACTGATTTCCATAAATAATTCTGAAATTATTTATACTTTAAGACATTTGATTTCATGTGGTCAAGCAGATAGTACAATTAGGCAAGATTCTTTTTGTTTTTTAAGAAAAAGTAACTGAAAATTTAATTTTACTACATTGCTTTCTTCTGTTTTTTTACAGCGATTCTTTCAGAAGACCCTGTTGTTCTAAGGATCAACATAAATACAGCTAAAATATTGACTCAAATGAAAGAAAGCTCTCATCTGCTCCACTGGTTTCTCCCATTTCCAAGTGGCTCCTGAATTTGTATGTGGTGGATCCAAAGCTGGGGAATGCATAAGAGCTAACAGATGCACAGTGCCAGTGGGTTAGCTGTGGGCACAAGAACGACAGTGTCGACTGTGATAAAAAGTGAGACCAGCATCAAATTGACCAAAACATTTTTAGCGTGTCTGGTGTAGACATTTTTACTAAGATGCAATACAAAGTAGGTGGAGATAATACCTCATATGAAATACCAAAATGACAATTCATAAATTAAAGACCAGTCAAGAAGTTTGTCTACTCTAGAATAATACTGGAGAACTGCTGCAGTTCTTACCTCCACTATTCTTTTAGCCAATGCCATCATCCTGAGTCTGTGAGCTGCCAAATTATTAATGATCATGCTTATTTCCACACAGAATTGCTAGGAGAATGGGAATTTACTTACACTAATGGCAGCAAAAGGGAAATCATGCACCCATGACTAAACACCAAGGTAATCATCAGAGGGTGCAATGAGTGTTTATTAAAAAAAAATCAGAGACTGGAAAGTGAGAGCTAAGAAAGGGAGAGGAAGGAGGGGAGGGAAATTTTAAAAAAAGGAAAGAAAGCAAAAGCAAGAAGTGGGAAAAAACCTCATCATAATATAAACTAAAGCAAGAGGTTAGGACATGACCTTTGCATCACCAGCAATCACATGCTTCAATTTCCACAATATCTGGGTAAGATCATGTTCTTTCAGTAATGATGCTTCACCGTGTTCCACATCTTGTACCTTTGAAAATGCATCTGACAACATCTGACATCTCAAGATAAATGATACACAAAAGTGAGAGCAATGAAATGCTCCCCTGCTACAGCTACAAAGGCAATCACTTGAGATGGGAATGAGAAATGATCCCTTTAAAAGCAAGGAACTTGAACAATACTTGCTTCTTTTTTTATGGTGTCAGCAAGTTCTGAGTCTTAATTTACGCTGGATAGACCACCCATGATGAGAGAAGCTGAAACACTTAAGTTGATGGATCCTGTGCGCCTTTAATGCTTTTGTTCAGTCTCTATTCTCCAGCTCAGGAAGGCAAAAAACACCCATGTCAGTTAAAGACCTCCAAATGGTGACATGAAAATTCATCATTTTTATCTTTATTTGGGAAGGGGAAACTTTAGTCTTCACTCATGTTTATGTCTGTGATTTTTATGAGTCTGTGGGAAATGCACCTTCAGAATTTTTGTGATATTTGCAGCATGTACCTGTCAACAAGATTCAGTCAAGTTAATAAAAAAGCTGTTCTTGTATTTGATTTTAGCATTGCATTTAGGTAAGTTTTTAGAAGTTTATGTATGTAGAACCGAAGGAGGGGAGGCAAGACAATCCACTGATCCAGTATTGAGTCAGTGATAGAACTGAAAATGGAATGCATAGTTAGCTGTGTCTGCACAAACTTATCCAAGCCAGAAAGCCACATCACTGCAGGTGCTATGTCCCGAAGAATGCAGTTGTGCTGGCTCAGGACATGTGCTGATATATTTGCACAGTGTTCCACTGCCATCTGGATTTACAGGATCAAGCGTGCACTAGCTTGAAAATCTTGTAACTCCATCCCAGCACATAGTATAAACGTGTAATGTTTAATAGAAAGAGGTTAACGAAACTGGAGTATATGTCCAGGACATAAATTATTAAATAGTCAAGCCATTTACCTTTGTAAAGATAAACAGAACAGTTGTTTGCCCATTAAGGATAGCTTACATTTATCTCTTGACAGAGGTGTATCCTGCTGAGTGTATAAAAGAGGCAAACTGGTACACTGAAAAGGTGAATGTGTCCTGTCACTCTGGAATCAAAGTCCTTTAGAGAAAGAAAACAGTAGTTAAGAGGAAAGACTTCCTACTATTTATTTTTGTAGTATACAAGTTAGGTGGATAAATAATATTCACATCAAAATGTATATGTGTTGGGAAAGAGTTAACAGGAAGGAGACTTAATTGAGCTAGATATTTATGACACATCACATATTTAGCTTCATTTTCTGGTATGTGGCAACACAATAGATCAATAGGAAGATGGGGCCACCACCCAAGCTGTTGGTAATATGATGCAATTCCACTTTTCTTATCCTTGTCTGTACTGTTTCTCCTACTAGATTGGTAACTGCTGATGAGAACAGTCAGTGCTTTGCAGTGTAATTTCATTCTAATCTGTGTCAGCAACTAAATTATGGCAGGAACCTGAACTCTCAATAACCCATGGGAATGGCTATATTATCACGCTGTACTATCAGGATCGTGCATCACATGACCCACATGTTTTTATGTTAGTTGACAGGCTTGTTGCTTATCAGTTGCTGGTTCCAAAGGATAGTGTTTGCAAAATCTTTCTTTATGTTCTTTTGTAGTAAATGAGAAGGAAAAAAAGATCAGTTCTGAAAAGTAAATATAGCTGCTATGCAGCTGCTATATGTGTATACTATATCTATGTATACAGCTGCTATATATGTACACTATACAGCTAAATTCATAATAATTTACATTATTGTCCTCTAAGTCTAGATAGTAGAAGTATTGTAAAAGTAATTTAAAAGATGGGAAAACATTATGTCATATCACTGGTCTCCTCTTTAATACTGAAAATTAAAGAAGACATCTTTATATTCTCCAGTTGACACCAGTAAGTTATTGACATTAAATAAACACAGATGTTACAGTGCTGTATTTTTTTTTCTTTTCTGTCTGTAACCATATTTGTGATTCCAACTTCTAACAAAACTGAGAAAAGGGAAACTGAAACATTTCTATTTTATTTTTCTTTAATCGGATTTTTGAAGTATTTTTAAAGACAGGGTAGAAGCTGTTAAAGTCCCAGACAATCAATATAATTTGGAATCAGACTTAGTAATACTGGGTAGAATTTGAAAACAATATTGATGTTTTTCAGCATTTATCCTGTTGGCTAAATATGATCAACCATACAACATATAATGTCTCATGCATATTTATTATTAAAAATCTGTATTTTATGGAAACAATGTTGACAGACTTGCTTATTCAAAAACATAGGCATGATAGATTTCATGCCACTGAAATCGAGGAAATTTGTTTTCAGAGTTAGTGAGAATTAAGAATATAAGTGCATCTACAGTTATTTTTACTTATAATCTTTTCAGATTTTTTTTGTCTCTCCATTTTTCACACTTCTCAGTTCTGCAATGCTGGAGACTTGCAGCATGTCTTTTATTTTAATGGAACCTCATATTCTTGTGTACTGTCAAAATTCCTGGCTCTGGAGAAAATAAAAAATAACGCGCAATTGTGAAAATCATAAGCTGATCGCAACAATTGTAATTAAATGACATTGAGAAATAATTGTAGCAAATATTCAGGGAAAAAATTGAATTTTACAGTGCCCTGTCAAAACATGTTATTCTGCAAAATAAGATGACTGTATCACAATGCATGCTTCTTTAGAAACTAGTGGCTTGAAAAATGCTACCTTGGATGTCTTTGGTACCAAAGAAATTGAAGGCAAGCTGACAATATGGACAACATGTATATGTTTGTGTTATTTTCAGACTTATTAAGACTGTTGTTACTAACTACCACAAGTAGCAGTTTGACTGACTGCCAGTACTTGATACCTTCACCTAATTCTTTGGCTCTTCTGAGATTTCTGGAATTTTCATTCCATGTATTTTTTCTATTTTCTCCTCTATGAGTGGTCAAGTGGAAATAATGATTTGTAACTAAGTAAAAAATAAATTAGACTGCATGCCAGAGTAAGATCCTAAAAATATCCGTGGTAAAGGTGTTGGAGATAGACAGTGCATCATTCAGTTGCAATATATTATGAGCTGATAGGCAAAGGGACTCTGTGGTGCCCAGGCTGGCCTATCATTCCCATTTTCAGGACTTTCAGACTCAGCACAAAAAAAGAGAAGCCACTGAAATGAAGAAAACCCTGTCACATGCAGCATTAAAAAAGGAGTTGAAAAATGTTCTATAAATCATAACCTTTCATAGGCTGACAGATGAACAAGTCTTTGGAATTTTTTGCTCTTCTTTTTCTCTGACTGTCCTTGAATTTTCCAGAAGACAGAGAGAACTTCTCAGAGTAGTTTTAGATCAGGAAGTCAGTGCTGATTATCAGTTGCAAATACACCCTATAATATCTAGTTGTTTATTATTCAGTAAATCCTAGGACAGAAGAAATACAGTGCTTTAATGTGCTGTAGAACTAGGCACTGAAAGTCACTTTTCACTAAAACCAATGATGCAGTTCTCTGGTGAGTTAATTTGAGGTGGTATTTCTAATCTAACACTGACTATAAGATTACCTAAAGAGAACTATTATGATGTTTTGTAGCTATACAATATATGGACAGGTAATGTTGGTGAGGAACTGAATTTTTTTCTTTAGACAAATAAATACAGGGCCTGCCTATCTGAATCTGAATCACCCCTGTGCTGCTGAAGCCAAAATAAACTACAGTGATTCAAGGGGAGACCTCCATGGGCTGTTAATGATTCTAGGATTACAAAGAGGAGGGTCTCAAGCTGATGTTCACCTAAGAACTGACTTCTTGGATAGACACTTGCATATAGTGAAGATATGTTATACTGAGATCTTTTTTACATTTCTTCCAAGATTATGATTATAGCACTAGCTGATGCCTAGAAGCAACAGCTAAAAACAATGCCCTGGGGATGTCAGATGCAATTTTTTAGCACCTTATTCCTTAGACAGTGATGATATTTCAGCACTTTCAAGGGAGAATAAATAGTTCTAGAAGATGTACTTTAAAGATGTTTTATGGGTTGTTAGGAGAGGTTACCTTAGGCAGGATATTGCTGGTGTTTGAATTTCTTGCTCTGTTTCTCCACTCATGAGAGACACTCACTCAGAGGAAGGCAGAGTTATTTCCATTTGCTTTCAGGACGCTCCCATTACCTGTAGTTCTATTGTAAGCCAATATTTCTAGTTAAAGCTGACACCTTTGACACCTACAGGAGTCAAAAAGTTTTCTTTTTGCTTCTGACACATTATTTGTCTTCTGAGTTTCTGAACTGTATCCTTTGCTGACTAATCTTGGAAGTGTGAGAGCTGGCTCATGGTTGGAGAAGGGTTACTGAGATACTGGAGAGAGTGCTCTAGAGAGATATGGAAGGTTTCTTTGTGGCTGTCTGGTTTCACTGTTAACCTCGGCTTTATAAACTGCTAGATTGGACCCTGTGAAGGAATTAGATGAGGTTGGCTCCTTGGGACCCTAACTGTGTTCTGCATCCATGACACCATGAATGGACTGGCATTTGTGTCTCATCTCTTCTATTTCTCAGGTCTAACAATGCCTTAAGCAGAGGCAGCAACAAGGACAAACTTACAGAAGCTTTTGCTTTGCTTGTGGTAAGCCTATCAGATTTTGTACTTTATAGATCTGACTCATTTATTAGCTTTTTCTTCTCTCCACCCTCATGAACATCTATAGTATCACTAACTGTCATATTTACAGTGCAGTGACACAGCTTTTCTTTGTCTCTCTTATGCCACGAGGCAGATGTTACTGATCAATCTGCCAGGCAACTGTGTTTGATGTCCAAAGGCCCAAGGTACAAGGGAAAGTATGGTGTTTGGCAGGTTTCATGGAGAGCTTGTTTCATCCTAGCTGCTGCTTCCTGCCACACTCCCTGCTGCTCCACGTCACCAGATTCTTCTGTCACGAGAATTCATTGAGAGACTTCACACACACCAGGCAATTAAAAAGTTGATATGTCAACAATTAATTTATATCATATTCTGGCTGGGGCTGTGTCATTGTGATGATGTAGGACAAGGGAGAGAGTAAAAAGAAATGCTGTGATAAGGCTATCGTTGATTTTACTTTTGTTTTTAAAGGACAGTTTCAACCTGCTAAGAAAACTAAATAAGTACATTAATAGATCTGAAGCCAGGGAGACTTCAGTGCCATTACATACAGCCTGTGTGACCAGCTGTGTAAAATACTCAGTTCTAGTTGCATTATCCATTATCCATGCATTATCCATGCTGACTGTTTCTCCCAGATAGGCTTAGAGGAGTATAAAAATGCAAATCCTGCTCTGCTGAAGTTAATGATAAATCTCTTATTGACTTATATGGGATAAATTTCAAGGACATTGGAAATACCTATAAAATGAGCCAGTGATGAGCAGATGATCTCCACATGAAAAGCCATGTTCCATTCTCAGTCTGTGGTTCTAGCCAGCCATACTAGTCCACATGTTTACATGACAGACTGTATTATTAATTACGAATGCTAGATTAAATATGCAGAGATGTTTATGAACTACTTTTAAATGCTGGGTCATGGTCTTCTCTGGGTATTAGAAAGATTCAAGCAATAGTAATTTGGTATTAAAATAGAATCACATAAAAAGGTCTGTGCAAATACACCTGAGGTGTATTCAAGACCTTCTAAATATAGGCTTTGAAAAAAGCCATGAAATTGCAGTCTTGTTTTATACCACAAGCTCTGTTACTTGCATTGTTTCTGATTATTTTCATTATTTGTCTTAAAATTATTTCAGGAAGGTAATAAAAGTTAACTGATTTATTATCTGACAGCCTCAGCATAGGTTTCAGTAGAAAAACAGAACCTGTTGTATGTGTGCATAAACACCCCATATTGAGCAAAAGCACGCTCTATACTTCATTTAAATTTGTTTCCTTTGTGCCTAGAGTGCCTAGAATTTTCCATACGGCTTGTGGGTTGGCGGGGTTTGTTTGTTTGTTTGTTGTTTATTGTTGTTTTGTGGGTTATTTTAGTGATGCTATTTTAAAATTTAGCTTTGGTCTTGCAGGTCTGAAAGACTTTCAGCTTTGCTAATCCTTACTTGATGCAAGAGGTTCATCACATAAAGTATGAATATCTAGGGCCCCCATTTGAGGAGGTGGGAAAGGGTGATGAGAGCAGACGTGTCTGGGGCAGACCCAGGGCGCTTTGGTGCACAGTGCTGGGTGAGATTGAGTGGACAAGCCTTGCACTAACTCCGTAAGAAGAAAGGCTTTGGTCTGAAGGACTGCAAGTGGGACATTTTTGCCAACACAAAAAGTACTTCACTGTTATAAACTAAAGGAATGAAATTGGTAACTTATCACAGAAGAAAATACACCCTCAGCTTATGAGCTCAATCAGCAGAGATGGTGTGGCAGTGTAATCAAGAGATGTAGAGCAATGCAAACATGAAGCAACCATCTGTTTTCCTATAGGCTTTAACAGACCTTATAGTCTATTTCCATTTTGAAGAGTTGTCTTTATGGTTCATTTGTCCCCTCCTCTTTCTTCTCTCAGCTTATGCATGTGATGAAGAGTTAGTGCACTTATCATGCAAGGTTTCTGGCAATGTTTCAGTTTATAGCCTCAGCCTTTCCATGAGCAAACATTCTCAGCAACCTTTAGCCTCTCTCTTTTCCTGAGTTTTGCTGCTGCTAGTTTTTCACCTTGAAGTGCTACCTAGTACACTGGAGGGACGGGCAGAGGTGAAGGCAGGGAAGGGGATAGGGAAGTGCAGGAGAGAAGGATCGCACAGCCTGTCTTTGAATCTACAGAGCGGAAATCTCTTTCTTTCTTTATATCCAGGAACAAAATCAATGTAGGGTATCTGAAAGAAAGAGAGTTAGAAGACAAAAAGAAGTGGGAGAGCACACACAATGGGTCTAAACTGAGCAATGATGAAGGAACTGGTATTGGTGCTGGCCGTTTGGCCTTTGTTTTCCTCACTGCAGCTGCTGAAGAAAGTGGCTTCAAATCGGTGTAGCAACAACAGTTACGTGATCAATGTGATGCTCATGAATTACTCGGATTTCCCATTAAGTACTGATAGTTTGAAGTTAGCTGTGAAACAAGCCTTGGAAAGGGTACAAAAGGAATTCCAGATGACAGGTAAGCCAATGGGTGTTGGTTACCCCTCTCTTCCTGTGATTTCTTGTCACACTTTGTGTCACAGTTTAATACTCATCTGACCTTTAGCAAGGTGCTTCTCAGACAGACTCCTTGCTTGCCCATCTTATGTAGATCTTATGGAAATAATGACCTCTCTTTGTATAAATAGAAGTGCTCTACAAATGGGCAGAACCATATATATTTTCATGGTGTTTGGGCAGACTCTTCCTGCATGCTTCTCTGGAGATGTTCAGCTGGGTTTGGTAATGTGGAAATTATTGAACTGGATCAGACAAGACCAGTGATCCAGCTTGTGCAGTAATTGGGTTGCTCTTGCTTCCTCTCCTGACTAGATTAGCCTCTACTTTCTGAAAATAATTTTCCTCTTGACCTTATCTGTTGATCAGGTCACGATCTGAAGTGTGAAGAATCTGCAGTTCATATTTTCCTTCATTTAGAGTAATATTGCTTTTATTTATTTTGATGTCTTATGTCTTTCAACATCACCGATCTACTGTCACTCTCTAGAAGATCATGGTAAAAAGAGACTCCAAGTAAATAATAAAATAAATAGTATCTATTCCCTATCTGCCCTCTAGTTTAAGAGATTTTGTCCAATTTTATTGGAAAGTGGTCTCTCAGTTACTTCTTACAGAGCCTTAAAAAATGTGTCTAGTAATGGTCAACACTGGAAGTACTTTTTACTAAAAGTACTAACACTCAACAGAAGCCAGCAGTCCACCTTGGAGCAGACTTCATAGTCACATCCATAGTAGTGGGGGTTAGGTTGTAGGTAGACTTTGCAGAAGCAGAGTATAAGGCAGCTCAGACCTGTGTCAGAAGGAGAGGGATAATAGTGTATTAGTGGTTACCTGCAATTCATGATGCTGTTTCCTTTTACTTTTGTGTTACAGGAGAAAATGTTACAGTGGATGCCATCTTCCACCCCTTTACTTCATCATTCTATGTCTCACAAGCCTGCCGTACTAGCACCTGTGAAGGTGTGGAGCTCATCAAAACCATTTATGTGAGTAGCAGACTTCTTTCCTTCTGCCTGGGTGTGTGTGTGTGTGTGTCTCTGTCTTTCCTTCTTAACCTTTGATCCTGCTATTCAGTTCCAAAGAAATTTGACAGGGAAGTGAAGTTTTTAAAGAGAAGATGTTCCTGTATGTTTTGTGAGAGATTCTATGAACGCTTCCCAGAGATTGCCTTCAGCTTTTGGCTCCTTTTCCTATGCTTAAGTTACCTCCTTTTTATATCTGCACAACTCTTTGTGTGGTCTAACAGCCAAAGCAATCCATTAAAAAAAAAAACCCAAATAACAATTGACAATCAAACACTCAAAACAGCCCGAGCAGAGAAAAAAGGTCAATTTCCAACTGGATCAGATCCTGATCTGGTTCACCATCAGTTTACACAATACACAAAAGAGAGAGCTGTGGTGAGGATGGGGGACATAGGCAGAGAATCATTAGGCTGGCACTGTTACCAATGAAATGGTTATGGAACTATGCCCAAAGGGCAAAGATGAAGTGCTTGCTTCTCACTAGAAATCACAGAAGTCACGTGAGAGAAACTATGTGAATACTTTAATATGAGGAAGAGCTTTAGTTAAAATCAGTGCATTACAAAAAGCCAAGTTTCTGAAGATTTTCACACCTCTGAATGAAACTTGGTCAATCCAATGAGAATTTTCAATTCTACTAACCTATGACCATGCTCTAGCCTTTGCTAAGAAATTGTCCCTCATGACACACAAAGATACAGGTCAGGTCTCATTTGATGGTCATGGAAGGATTTTTTTTAATACTAGTTTCATATGCACTTATTTAATACTTTTTTAATTACAAGGTCCTGATACACAGGACCTTGTAATACCAACCACCCTGTCTTCAGCAAATGCAAACTCTTCTGGGGTATAATTTTGAATGCACAACTATAACAATATTTTAATCCTTACTTGTTGTCTGTGTCTTAACAAATGCCGTACTCTATCTTTTTTTGGCTTTCTGTGATTTTTTTCCTCCTCTCTTTTATGTTTGTTCTTTTAAACTTTCTGTAGCTCCTCTCTTCTCTTGCTTTTGCTAGGTAAATTCTGTGACTCCTCATATCCTACAATTTTCTTCATTCTCCCATCCTCCTCTCTCTGCCAGTCCTCTGCTTTATCCCAAATGACCCTTTTTGATTCCTTGCAGGATTCTGGCACACTTGGCTGTGCTGTCATAGGACCAGCTTGCACTTATGCCACCTACCAAATGGTCTCGTAAGTACCAATTCTTCCCCCTTATATTGTGATGTTAAAGATGTCAGCTGCTGAACAAAGTTGTTTTGTGAGCAACAAACCTGCAGAGACATTAGTGTTTATAGCACATCAGACACCTTGAGGTCCACAGTCAAGGCAGTAAGACTTTTATGCATAGCCACTGTTTGGTAGGTGGAAGAAAATCCCCTTCCAAAGCCCGTGGATAAAATGCCAGCTTTAGTAGGGAAACTTCTAATTCCTGACAGTAAGTTGAATGATTGATTGAGGAGCAGCTGGAGAGCAGCCTTGCAGAAAGGGATCTGGGGGTGCTGGTTGGCATCCCCAGAGTCAGCAGTGTGCCCAGGCAGCGCAGAGGGCAAACCCTACCCAGGGGTGCATCAGACACGGCATCACCAGCTGGTCAGGAGAGGTGATTATCCAGCTGTGCTCAGCGGTGGTGTGGCCTCACTGTGAGCTCTGTGTGTAGTTCTGGGCCCCACAATTTCAGAAAGATGTGAAGGTCTTTGAATGCTTATAAAACTGGTGAAAGGTCTGGAAGGCATGTCTTGTGAGGAGCTGAGGGCACTGAGTTTGTCCGGTTTGGAGAAAAGGAGACTGAGGGGAGACCTTGTTGCTTTCTACATCTTCCTGAGAAGGGCAAGTATAGAGGGAGGTGCTGATCTCTTCTTCCTAGGATTCAGCAACAGGACAAGTGGGAATGATTCAAAACTGTGTGTATAGGTTGGACATTAGGAAGCATGTTTTTAGCGGGAGCATGGCCAAAACACTGGAACAGGCTTCCTCAAGGGATGGATCATACTTAAGCTTGTCATGTTTAAAAAAGGCATTTGGACAATGCAGTTAGTAAGTGCTCTAGTGGAAGATGTCCCTGTCCATGGCAGGGGGTTTGGAACTAGATGATCTTTAAGGACTCCTCCAACCCAAACCATTCTATGTTTCTATGAATAACATGCTGTAGCTTTTGGTCAGTCCTGAAGTAGTCAGGACTGTATGATTTTTGTATATCTCTTTTAACTGAAATAATCTAATCTCTTCTAAGTCTGTCAGAAAAAAAAAAGCCCATTTAATTAGTGAAATACTCTCCCTGTCATTATTTATTACATCCTCTATGTCTGTTTCTATTGCAATAAGTAAAACCCCTGTAATTGGGTAAGTGAACTTTACCTGGAAAATAAAATTTTGTCACAATAATGCCAACAACTCTTACTGCCATAGTTTTTGCAGGCAAAATTCCCTATTATAAGAAAACAGCATACAAGAGCAAAAACATTTTGAGTTTAGTCTGATAACATCACAGCATCCAGGAGTATACTTTTGTCCTTAAAAGCTTACTGTCTCTGTGTATAAAATGATCTTTGTTTTACAAATTCCTTGTCAGCAGAGGGTTGCCTTAATTTTTTCTCCCTGACCGCTGCTGTTGCACAGCTCCTAAAATACTCCTTTGTTAAATGAAAAGATTTTTCCTTTGAATTGTAGAAGTAAAGCTTTTTTGATGGCAAAAAGCTGTCACCCTGCAGCACTGTCCCAATAAGGAGATTAAATCCATCCCATGGTAATGGTAGACAGGTAGCAGAAGGCTGTCTTGAGCCTTTGGACTCCTGTCACAACCCTTGGGACTGAAATGGTGTGTGGTACCCAAAAGGTCAGGTGTAAATGGGGACACTGAGAGAAGATGCCTAGAGCACTTCAACTGGGTTTTTGGTACCAATACAGACTTGAAATCTGCTTGTGTTCTTGAGGAACCTTCTAGTTCAGGTTCAAATTGTGTTAAACTAACTCAGGGCACAAGAGGAGAGGGAGGTGAGGATGGAAATCGGTAGCTGCCTTGGTGCAACAGCAATCTGTTCAGACTTGTCCTCTTATCTCTTCCTTCAGACTTGAAACAATACTGAGCCTGCCTCTGATCTCTGTAGGGAGTTTTGGACTGTCCTGTGACTACAAAGAAAACCTAACCCGCCTTCTGACCCCAGCCAGGAAACTGAACCAATTCTTCTTTCATTTTTGGAGACATTCTGAGCTGCCATTCAAAACCACGACCTGGGAATCTGTTTACATTTACAAGAGAACTGAAACCTCAGAGGCATGCCTCTGGTAAGATCTGGATCCACCTCTGACCCAACTCTTGATAAATGCAGTCTCCACCCTCAGACATGATTTCTGCAAAGTGTTCTCTGAGTCCTACACTTTAGGAGGTGCCTTACTATTACCAAGGAATGAAAGAAGGAAAAGATGAATTGTAGCTTTTAGCTGTAGCACTTACCTGAATGTTTCTCTCAGTCTACTTTAAATATTTGCAAGCCTTTGCTTTTCTTTTGGACAACATAACCCACATGTCATTTGTGATGAAAATACTTGTTTACAGCCTCCTTAATATAAATAGTGTGACATGAGAGGCTCCTCCACAGGCTCCCCATAAATGCCTTTTTAGGTCAGGGTCTTACTAAGCTCTTAAAATGTTTCTCCACATTAATGGCTTCAATCTGTAGGCACTATTTCCAAAACTCAAACTTTATATTTCTTCAAGCAAAACTACCCCAGTGATTGCAGAGTTTAAGGTATATTCTCACCAGTTTGGAGCAAAGGAGACAGCTTTCATTTGTGAAACATCAGGCTGTGCTTGGTTCTCAGAAATGCTGGGTTTTCTCCTTGCCTAAAAACAAATGCTGCTTTAAGACAAATAGATTCTTTATTATACCAGGATTTAGAATTATTTTTCTATTTTTGAGTCTTATTTAACTTTCAGCTCATGTGCATGCTGCTTTGATTTTTTTTCCAATTTTGGTATATAAAAAGCTGATTAATTACAAAAAAAATTCATTTCTCCTACTAATTTTATAAATGTAGCTGAGAGGTAGCAAAGAGTTCATGGAAATAACAATTATATGTATTTCTAATTCAGGACCTGAGAGACTTGCAGAATTCTAAGCAAAATTTATGACTGTGTTTGCTTCAGATTGATAGAAGCATATACTTATGGAATATTTTGGATACAGAATTAAAAGAGTTTTTTTCTGAATTAGGAGACCTAAAACCTAATCTCCATTTAACTCTTCTGTAGGTATTTATGGACTTTAATTTTTTCCTTCTTCTTTCTTAGTATAGATAGCAACTTGATCACATGATATAATTGCTATGATTACCTCTCTTTGATGTTTTGAAATATCAGTGCACTTCGTTCATCTCTTACTACAATCCCTACTCCTCCATGTTTGCAGCTGTAATTGCCAATTCACTACACACACTTCAGTGAAATCCCTTTAATTCTGCAGGTTTCATACCTTTCAGTGAAATAGTTGCGTGGAAGTTATTTCTGACCTTTCCAAGCGTTTCTTATTTCACTTTTTTTAATGCTTCTCACCAGGACCTTCTTTATGACTTCAGAGTTGTTCAAGTCCCTTTATTATTGAATTAACAATGAAAGAATTAATTTTGTATCTCTGCCCACTTTTCATCCTAATTTAGTTGTAACCATGCATCTCATCTTGCCTTAAAAGAAACTGTCAACGTGAAGGTTTTTGAAGTCTAATTTAAAAAGATCCATTTTCTCTAAAGCACAATTATTACTGCATGAGCTGTTTTTTCCCATATACATATAAAAATAAATGAATACCCACAGTGAAAGCAAAAGCAGGTTATGTTTCAAATATGCATATGTTTCTGTAAATTAGCGTTTAATGATTCTGTTCCTGAAGAAAATAAAAGGAAAAAAAGGAAGCAAAAGGTATTTAGTGGCTCATAGGACTGAGATCTCAGTGCTGGTAGATCAAAGGTTATGTCGTTTGAAAACAAAGAAAGTTCTTTTCATTTCCCCTCTGCATTAACTTTATTTCAGATAGAATATCTCTTCTCAGAAACAACATATTGAAGCAAGAGTAAAATTCAGTAGCTGACTGTTTTTCCTTAATCTTTTTGCAAACTTTACTTGCTTGCTTTTTTTGCTAAGCTCTTCTTTCCCTTCAAGTTTTAAGTGATTCTGTGTAGGTTTTTTGTTGCTGGTTTTCCTCCTTTACTTCTCTCACAGACAGGGTACATGTATGGTTTTTATCTCAGTTCTTTCTGTAATTCCTGTTTAGTCCTTTGAACCTTTACATGTATCTTCTTACATTGCCACTGATGTCTTAAATAGCAAAGAGTCCTGGCTCTGCCTCCCTGTTAATCTCACTTCCTGCAATTTCCTCATATCTCTGATTTTTTTTTCTTAATTGTTAATGTCTTATTAGATCATTGCATTTTCCAAATCCACCCTTTCTATAACCATGCTTAAATACCTCTGGTTGACTTTCCAAGCATTTCTGCATCTTTTGTGACATGTATTGATTCTTTCACTTTTATTGCTGCAGAAAAGGTTTCATACCAGCTTGTGTGCTCTGAACAGCCTATCTTGCACTATGGTTGATTTAGGAAAATGTGAGGAGTTAGCAATTTCCTGACAATATCTTTGCTCCCTTGTGCCAGGTACATGAATGCTTTAGATGCTGGAATCACAGAGTTCTCTGAAAAACTCAAGTTCAAGGATATTTTAAGAACTCCGGAGCTGCTTAAAAAAACTGTGAAAAATCCAAACCGGAAAAGCAATGGTAAGGAGGGGTTGAGGCTGCACTGTCCCTGCAAGTGAGTTGCTTTTCCAAGGAACTCAAAGTCACCCCTTAGTTAGGTTATAGGGAAAGCCTTTCACCAGAAATGGTGGAAACAGATATACCATTTTACATGGATGTAAAGATAAAATGGCACCAAGTTCCTAGATTCCTCTCTTCATCCTCATAAAATATGGGGGAATATCCTGGTTCCAGAGAGCTTTTGGGGTAAATTGTCCCATCTAGGCACAAGCTCTTTTTTGTGAGAGATTAAGAAATCCAGGGATCACAATTTCTCTAAGAAGGGCTTTAAATACTACAAGAATATAGATGCTGCAAGCTCTCTACCACAAGAATACAGATGCTGCAAGCTCTCTACCATTCATGTGTTTTCAGCCCTGGTACATTTATGGACCTAACTTTGACATCAAGGGGCACTTCTGGAAATGATTCATCTAAACTAGAAAAATGAATGAATAAATACCTCATCTTCTCCTAAGACTAAGCACCTGGCTTCAGCAGGCCAAGTGAGTGTGAGAGTAAGCAAGCTAATGGAATCATTACTTGAAGGCCATTTAACCTAGAAATGTTCATACTGAGTAGCTGTTATGGTACCACAACTCCTAATGCTTATTTGAGCGAGATAATGGTAGTGCTCTGGTGCAGTCAGACTGAAAACGGTGCAGGTGTTGAAGCACCTTTTACCACTTCCCCTCAGATATCCTGGTTTTACTGCAGAGAGGCTGGAGCTCTGTGCCTGGGCCCCAGTACAGCACAGATAATGCATCTTAACCCAGAGTTGCTCTACTGCCTGCTACTCAAACATGGGGGAGCAGGCAAACATCCTCTTCTTGTCTGCAAATCTCACCAATCTGTCTCCATTTTTGCCCCTTCTGTAGTGATCATCATGTGTGGCTCTCCAGAGGACATCAGCTCAGACCTAGGGACGGAGAAGGTGGATAATGACATCGTTATCATCCTGATAGATCTCTTCAAGTAAAGTATCACCTTTGCTTTTCTTCTTTTCTCTGCAATTTGCTGGTGGATATAGGTAATGGAAATAATCTGAGTGGAACTGATTTGTTGAAGAAATGCTCTTTTACAAAATGTTTTCTATTGCCATCTTTCCTCATGTCTTGCCATTTAAATAGTGTGCATAGTATTTAATTCATGGCACATCCTCTACAAAATCCCTTTTGGTTCATATAATATTTTTCTGAGGCAGCAACAGAGCAGGTAGGTTTAATGTCTTCCTGTGGGCTCCTCAGTGCAGGAAACCATGAAAGAAGCACAGAGTCTGAAGTCAGAATGGCCATGAGATATGGTCTATTTGAGATATGGTACATTTTTCATTCACTCTGCCCAACCAGACAATTGTGTAAATAGGACTTACAGTATATTTTTCTACACTCAATTTATTCAATTTTTAAATTATTTATATGACATAACTGTCCTCCCAGTTTATAACTTTTGCACTTTATAACCATCTCTTCAATATCTTTATAACCACAGAAACATAACTTGTCAGAGAAGTTTCTTAGCAAACCTAAGTTTTCTATTGTTTAATTTCCTCTTAACATTGCTAATTACAAAACTCTTTATAGAAGATGTCTGACATAAATTGGCTTTACCAATGGTATCCTCAAAAGCCTTGGCTGTATATGAGGACTGAGAGCTGATCTCTGGCCCTAAACCCAAGTGACACAGCAGAGATTACATTGGTACAACTAAGTGTAGATACCTAAACCAGGTGGTTTTTGGGTATAGTCCCAGTTGCCATAGCAAGTCACCATCTGGGAGAAAGTTAATTGCCTGGGGCAGTGCTGGTGGGATGGATGGATGGATGGATGGATGGATGGATGGATGGATGGATGGATGGATGGATGATCGCAAGGCAAATGTGTGTGCCCATGCCTTGATGTTACTTCACTGTTGGTGTAGCAAAAAGATTCCATGAACTTCTAGGGCCAGTGGGACTTCCTAGCTCTTGTGTCTAAAGCTGGCCATAGCAGGTCAGTTCTGAGAAACTCTGGGTTAATGATTTCAGAGATTTAACCTTTGGTTCCAAACTGGATCCTGCTCAGGTTTTAACAGGATCTTCTCTATCCTGTACACTTTCAGGTTCACCATATCTATTTTTCAGAAGTGCCTCTAAGAGCTTTCACATTCCACAATTTTATCCAGGCACTAGGAAATCCCATTTGCCTTGCCTGAGGCAACTGGCCTCAACTCCTGATTCTTTGCAAATGCACAATGGGTACTGTGTATGTGAGTGCTTTAACACTGGTGTTGTAGGTATAATTGTTGCATTACAATAGGTGAGGATGATTAGGGGATTCTTTGCTGTGATATGCATCCTTCTGATATACCCAGCTGCCTCAGGCTTTTTTATATGCTGCCCTTCTTAAACTTTCTACAGATCCCTTATTTTGCTGAGTATCTCAAATCACATTATTCTTCTTAAAAAAACCCAAAATACAGACAGATGTATTAGATGAAAACTCAAGCTGTAGGAGGGAGAATAGGCAAAGTTTCATACTTCTCCAGTAGTGAAGTGCCTCTGAAAAAGTGATAGATTTAAATTTTCTTCAGCTCTGAGCTGTCTGGCAAGCTGGACACAAACACAGTCTTTAAGCCTCCCTCAAAAGAGGTGGGATGCTGGAGAATTATCCAGTCTAGTGGAGTTTAATGAGGTTTCCTTTTCATCTGGCTAGTTCAGTCCAAGCCTGGATAAAAAAATTGAAAATTTTAAAATTCTTTAGGGTGAAAAGTGCATTGTAAGAGTCAGAAGGTTCAGGGAAAGGCAGGGACAGGGCTCTCATGTAAGAATCCCATCAGATGGCCATGGAGCAGAGTCTATGGTCTCCAAAAAGTCTTAATACAGTACTGATTGTACTGTACAGTCAGTACTGACTGACAAAATAAAAGGATGATAAAACATGAATAGTGAGAGACAGCTCACACTATTATTGTCTTTCTATCAATCTAGCCATAACCACTGACAGATGCTGCCAGCTGACGCTAATATCTATTCCTAAATTCTTCTTTAACATGGGAATCTGGTCGAGGCCAGACTGTGAAGCACTTCCAGCTGATTTGTCAGGGTGATGAAACCAAAGATACCTGAAAGCTACAATATCTTCTGCTTGCTTTAGCAGAGTTTTCAAGTTGACATGGTTTCCTCTGATTTTTCTATCTCACTGAATTAAACAAATGAATCAATAATCTGCTCTCTGAACCTCTGTGATTGTTTCATTTCCTCCTGTTAAATACTTTTAGTGCAACTCCTGCTGTGCTCAATTCCAGCAGGAAATATCAAAATTAGCGGAACAAGCAGAAAGAGTGCAGAAGAGCTCAGAAACAGGCACAGTAACATGAAGAAACTACGATTGCAGTATTGTGGATTCCAAGGAGAAACTGAGTTTTAATAAACGTAGACTCTGCTTGAAAAAAAAAAAAAAGCAGAAATAAACAGGACAGAAAACAAACAGTTACAATAATCATAGTTCACAACAACCTTTGAGTGTCAGATTGGCAGATCTCCTTGATATTACCTTTTAATATTTTTAGGCACAAAAACTAGCATAAGGGAATGAATGATATAAAGAGTTGTGTGCATGATGAAATTTTATTTTTAGAACTACTCTTTTAACCTGTTAAATAGCACCGCTGTTTGGAACAAGTGAGTGATTGTTATGGATACCACTGACCCTGTTGTTCAGTGTTCATGGGGTACTTATGCTTTGTTTTGCAGTAACGTGTACTTCAAGAAGAACATCTCAGCTGATTACATGCACAACGTGCTTGTCCTGACTCTGCCACCAGCTAATTACAGCTACAATACTGTAATTAGAGACTACATAGAGATGGAGGACAACATCCTGGTAAGAACACTATTTTATAGCTGATTATTGCATTTGGTTCGTTCCTGTTCATGTATGAGGAAATGAAAACTAAAAATGCAGCTGTAATCATCCCCATCATGCTTCTAAGGTGATATATCTTTATATTATTGCAGGATGGTATTGTCCTGAGGTAATGATGTCAAAATATAGTATCATAAGGCAAATCTGCAGGATGTCATATTCCTGCTTTGTGAAGTTCAACTCAAACTTTTAATTTGTTCTGCAAGTCTCCTATTCACGGCGTGTGAGGGACACTTACTGGCACATGCTTTTTCCACTCCATATCTGAGTGACTGACCCTCTTACACGTAGCTGCAAGGCATCACTCAAAAATATCTATACATGTAATTGAGATGTGAACATGGAAAGTTCAGAACTAATAATTGTTGGTTAATTTGTCTGTGCAGATATGTCTAAGAGATGACAGCCATTGCAGTTTCTTTCCAGTGGCTTTCCAGATAAGCTTCAAAATCAGGAACCTTTTTTTGCCATAGGAAATAAGTTGGGTTTTTTTTTTTAATTTCCAGAAAAGCAGGACCTATGGAAATGCTGTATTTGTTTAGTGAAACTGATACTCCTGCCATCTGCCCAAGAACCAGGTCCTTCATGTAGAGTTTCTCCCAGGATTTGTGGCTTTGAGCTCCAGCTCTCCAGCAGGCAGCCTGAACATTCTGGCTGGATTTACAGGGCTTCTAGATCCCCCAGCCTGGGCTCAATGCTTTTTGGGTGCCAGCTCTATGGCAGGCTGCTGGAAATTCTGGCACAGCTCCTTGCCCCTGAGCTGTGACCACTGGGAAGCCCAGACTTGCTGGCACCACACTGAATTATCTGCTCAGAAACTCTAATCCAATGCCAGGGTCTTTGGGACACTCTGAGCAAAGCAGAACTGCCAAGAATTTACAGTGTAGGATTTCTTGAATGCTTTGTACCAGGATCAGCATGCCAGACCTTTACATTGGCCTCTTTTACGTTTTCAGCACCTTCCTGTCTTCATACATCAAAAATATATTTTGTTTACCTCTCTTTTTCAAAATGAGAACACTCATGTGGCATTGGCCATCTACTCATTCGGTGTTCAGCAGATTCTGGTGTTCTGTGCTGGAGTTTCTGCCAAATGGAGCCAATCAAAGTTATTATAGCTTTATGGCAGAAACATGAACTCTTAAACAATCATTTTTTATTTTCTTTTGTTCTAGATGGAAGATGACTTTCTTGCTGGCTATTTTAATGCAGTGTTGCTGTTTGGATACAGTGTCAAGAAATTTGTCATCTCACAGAGCCCAATGTCACCTTTCAATTTAATCCATGAATTCCGAAATACCACTTTTGAAGGTAAAAAAAAGTACCATCCTTTGCAGGGTTCACTGAATTGATGAGGGGAAAGAAATTTGATTTTAAACACTCTTAGGACAAGTCACTTCTACACTAAACAAGTCCAAGCCTTTCAATGAGTTTTATTCCCAGACTTTTTTCTTTTTATATAATTTTTACAAGGATGTTATTTTCAGTATTTGATGTTCAGAATGACTCTGAAGGCATTTGTCTGAGCTTTAATTAAGTAGTTTCAACCTTTTCCAGTTTACAAAGCCATGTAGGCCTGGATGCCTGCAGTGTGGGTGTAGGCCAGCTGACAGTGGGTTGGCTCTTCTTAGTCGACTTTCTTGTTCCTCTCACAAGTTGTCTAGCACTGGTGGGCTTTTGTTTTGTAGGCCATGGGCTTAAAATTATAGAATTCAATCATAGGAAAAGACAGAGGCAAAACTTACGCAAAGAAGTGTAAACATTATCTCTCTGGGAGTATAGTCCAGTTGTTGCTTCATATCAGAGATCTGTACCAAAGTGATGACTGAAAGTTTTGTGTAAATGCCCCACCTACATTCAGCAAATATATGTGTAGAAGTTTCCCAGATTTTCCTAAGATAGGAAAGGTTGCAAGCTTATCTTTGCTATAACCATGGTATCCAATACCTAGCAAAATATAAATTATTAATTCCTCCTGGAGACAGCATTCCTTTCTGAGCGTCAGTAAACTCATCTCTTCTGTTTAAGTTTGAAAGTTAAGTTGCACAGACATTTTTACTCATCCAAAATACAGCACTGTAATGCTCATCATAATTTATAGGTTTAGTTAAAAAAAAATAAATTCTGAAAGTGATAGGTGTTGAATCACCTTCATTCTTTCTTGTGATGGAGTCTGGTACAGTAGGGATTTAATAGAATAAATGTTTTGATATTAAGGAGGTGGACCATGAAAAAGTTAGCATCAGTTTTTGAGGTGAAAAGGAAGAAGGGAATTGCTGAACTAAAATAATGCTGATAGTGAATTTAGGAGAAATAAAACAAGTCATCATCAACAGCAGCAAACAGACAATCTGAAACTGATCAAAAAATCCTCTTATAAAAAGGGGGGAAAATTAAGGTGACACTTCTAGGAGTTGTGGATACTGGCTAAGCTTGTGCTCATGTTGAGGCAACTGATTTCATGGAAGCAAAGTCAAGCTGTGCTGAGGGATTTGGGAAGTTCCACCTTAAAATCCTTGTAATGTGCTACACAGGCAATTTCTCAATGTGCACGTTTGCTGACATACAGAGAGAGGAAGCTAAAGGCAAAAAGAACGTGGTTAAAACATTATTATTAGAGTTTTCAAAAGAATAAAGGGAATGAAAGTATCCTTGTATTTCCTTTACTGCTGATAGATTCAAACTGCAGGTGGAAACAGACTATTTTGCTTCTCACTTCCAAAATGGTCTCTTCAAGGGAGGTGACTCTGACATTCTTGGTATGCTGAAGAAATCTGACAAATATATTTTGTTGTAGCTAGAGGGAGACTTTCCTCTTCAGTGCTGTCAGTTCAACACTTTTTATTGGATTTTGTAGAGAAAGTGTAGTGTGGTATTAAAAGTTAAAAGCACCACGCTGAGCTGATACATATCTAGCACATACATGAAGAAGAAAAGTATCCTAAGTATCAGAAATCCTTTTATTTATCCCATCCTTCCTGCCCCATGTTTGTATTTCTGAAAATGCATGCCCTCTAACTAATTCCTTGTGTCTGCAGGTGTAGTGGGTCCTGTGACTCTAGATGAATTTGGAGACATTGATACCAATCTGACCGTGCTGTATACATCACAGGCTGCAAATTATGTACGTATGTGCAGGGTGCAACTGTTCGACCTTATATATGAAAGGAGAAACAGAATGCCCTGTACTATTGCATAAGAATGATGAAAATAACTGCAGCAGGAGTGGTGGAGTGCCAAGGCATTCCGTGAGTGCCAGAAGGGGGTCATGTGAGGTGTGCTGGAGACTGACAGGATTGATGTAATCTGGTGATTCAGTAAGTGAAGTGCAGCTGGTATTTTGTGGGATTGGTAAATTTATTTTCAGAAAGAGGGAAGGAATAAGAAATAATATAGCAGCCAAACATATGGCTACACTGAGAAATGCACCACTGTAGCAGGAAAATTAATTTGAGTTTGGGCAGTATATTTATTAAGGGTAGTCTGAAGCAAGGGACAAAAAACAGGAGAACACAGTTGCTGACTGCATTTCTTCCCTCCTCCCATCTGTAGTTCAAACCTCTTCTGTATTTCAACACTCAAAGCAATGACACATGTGAGGCGACTAACAGTCCGGATTTTATTTGGAAGAACCACAAGCTGCCCAGTGATACTCCAGGCACTGGTGAGACACCCATTAAACCTAGCACCTGCCTCTTTGAAGACAATCACAAAGTCCTGAGATCCACCTGCTGTGTGATCCAGCATGCTACCTTCACACTGCCCCCAGCCAGTGATGCTAGGAGCTGGGTGCAGAACAGCATCTTTCCTTCTCCTGCCTCATCCCCTCCATGTTCTCTGCCTTCAGTCCAGTTCAAAACCTTTATTTGTGTTTTGGTACTGATGCTAAGTCTCTTGAAAACTCAGTACTGTGCCAGTGATTATGGTTAATACCATGGGGTATTTCAGAAGAAGTCACCCCCAAACTAAAAATCTTCACTAGAAGATGGTAGTGGTATGAACTGCTTGAAAGACTGTTCAGGAAAGGCTGCATAATTAAGGTTATGATGAGTTATCTGACTCTGCATTTCTGTATCTGATGGAGCATGGTGGCTTCTGTTTGCCACTTTTCCTTGTTGTAGGGAACTGGGGAGAGGACACAGCACTGTGCAGATTCAGGGGGCTCTGAGAAGAGCTTACTCTTTGAAGACCATGGGAAACTAGGTTATGGCTCTATTTACACCCAAACTTTAAATCCAAAATCTCAGAAATCACCACCTTCTTTCCTTTTGAGTTTTTGGTGACTCCTGGATAGAATAGATGAAGTCCCTTGTTATTCAGCATAGCAGAGTACAGCCTTGGCAGTCTGATCAGACTGAGATTGTTTCCCCCTTTAAGACTGCTGCCACATGTTGATTGGCAATGGAAGGGCATATACTTCAGGGTATGATATGCAGAATAAAAGTTATTGCAGTGGCAGTAATTGCAAGGGTTAGTGCACAGTGGTTTAGTGTTCACCTGAGTCATTCCATCAGCGAGAATCCAGAGATGCTGCTGTTAAAAGTCTCTGCTAAAGGTGTCCCATTAATTTGCTGTGTTGTTTGCCTCCATTATGGAATAGGCAAAGCATAACTGGAGAGATAAACACCTTCTGCTAACTAAGAGTCCATTCACAGTAAGGTGGTAAAATTTAAACATTTTTATTCCTCAGTAAAGTAAATCAGATGCCCTCAAATTAGGCTTTATCCCTCATAAAAGAGGCAGGAGTAGTGGTTTATTGCCAGGGACCCATGGGAGTTACCAGGAGGAGGGAGGCAGCAGCTTTGATAAGACTCAAGTTAGTTCTGAGAAGAGCAGAGGGATTTCAGTGGAGCTTTCATTTTTCATCTCTGGTCAAATCTCTGGTCTCCCTTGGTATGACCATGAGTGCTGTCTGTGCAGAGACAGCAACACTGCACAAATCAGCCACCAGGTCTCCCTGTACCAGCTCCATGAGCTTTGTGCTTTCTGGCTCCTGTCTTCTTGATGTTGCTCCAGTCCCATTCTCATCCATCCCCATAACATGCTGTGTTGTCAGTGGATCTGAAATATCCTTCAGATATTCCCTTCAGTGTGTCCTTGTTTGAAGCTGCTGCACAAGGGGAAAAAGAATTCCAAAAAGCCAATGTCTACAGATGTCAGTAGCTTAACAGCTAGTGCTTAACTGAAGCCTGACACTGTGGCCAAGCCATACTAAACTAAAGTGAAACTGCCACCCAAAGGCACTTGATTATTTTGTTTTCACATTAAAAAAAAACCCCAAAAACAACAAAAACCAAAACAAAACAAAAAAAAGAAACCCAAAAATACTCCAAAACTCAAAACAAAACCTTCCTTCATTGTGATTCTAAATAAATATGTCCCCCCAAAAAGGAGAATGGTCAAAGTTTAAGTAATCACTGTGCCTTGCTAAAGCCAGTCAAAACTTTCTGTCCTGGAATACCTTTTTTCCTCCAGGTAGGTGAACAGCACAGACAAACAGAAAGCACTGCTTCTTCCTAAGCTATAACTGAGAACAGCTGACCCAGTTCTGCTGCCTACCTTCCTCCTAGTATTCCGTGAAAAAAACGGGGCCTCATCCATATTTTCCCCTTATTCAGAAAGTTTTAACCCTCATTCTAAACATGGATAAATCATTCTTCAATAGACAAACGTTTCTGGTTCCAGAGGAGCAGTTAATATGTCTCCTTCTGCCTGTTGTAAAACTAAGAGCCAGAAGGTGGCAACAGATCCTCAGGAAAGGGAAATTATGGTCCCGCAGCACTTCCATAGGAAACTGTAATCTGTTTATTGAAGCTGCATGTCACAATTCACAAACCTGAAATTTCAGACAATTTTCAGGCAAAATGTCTTTGCCCATTCTCATTTATTTCTCATTTTATAGTGCTGACTTAACTTGTGGAGGAGAACGATAGTGTTGATGGTTTTCATCAGAGAGCATCAGACTAATACTAAATTACTGTGAGGCCCTTAGACATACTGAAAGAGGCCCTGATGAACATACTGAAGGAAGGTGGGGAGACGTGATACCCAGAACGAGAAAAATCAAAGCAGAAATCTGGGTCCAAAATCCAGAGAAGTTCATAAACTGAATCCTATGTCAGATGCAGGCACAAAGATTGGTGTGTTGAAAATCCCTCCTCAATTGTGGCTTGGTTCTGAAGGCAGCTAGTATGTGTAAATTTGATTTTTTTTAATTTGCTAATTTTTACACTTGATCATTTTTTCTGTTTTTTCTGTTTCTGGATACAGACCGAAGTATATTAGCCTCAGTAAGGCTGAATATTTCAGCTCTTTTACTGTCCTTAATCAACACGGCAATCTGCAAAACTGGATTGTCCTCAGCCTTTTTTGCCTGAGACACTTGCTCAGTAAAGTAGGTTCACTCTAGACACATGACCACCAGCTGAAGCTCTGTGATAATGGCCTGTTATTCTTCAAAGGAAGTTGGGGGCTACCAACTTTCCTTCCCAGTACCCCCGAGCTCCAAGAAGAGACACAAGAGAGGCTTCAGTTTGCTTTTCCACAGTAAGACAATCAACATTAAAACCTTAGTCACTTCCCAGCCTTGTTCATCCTGTCTACCTGCTCAGGGTTAGAACCCTTGTGTGCTCTGTGGTTTTTGGGTCTAAGTCCTCAGATGCCTGAACAACATGATTTTCAAACTGTTTGGCTCCTGGCAGCTTCCAAGGATACTTTACTGGCTTTGTGCTGCCATCAGATTTTCCTTTATAGCATATTAATTTCCTACTGAAGAGTACAGTCCACACAGTAGCACCATTGCCTGGCTGTCCCCACAGATTGCCCATGCCTCAGGTGGGGATGTAACACTGCACTCCTCTGGGTCATGCTTCATCCCACATTGAAAGAGGCAAACGTCAATCCCAAGGCAGTGCTGGACTTTACCGAAGCCTCTGAAGCTGGATGTGACCAAAAAGTATCCTTGGTCAGCTACTGTGATTTGCACGTGTGTGTGAGGGTTAATTTCTCAAATACAATATTGTTTTTCAGCATCCTCCATGGAATTGTTTATCTTTCATTTTTTCTTTTCTGCAGGCCCACACATCTTGACTATTGCTGTCTTTACACTCACAGGAATTGTGATTCTAGTTCTGATCATCTCTTTGCTGATTCTAAGGTACCAACCCCTTTGGCTTTCTGTTTGTTTGTCCTTGAAGAGTTTTTCCACTAGGACAATGGCTTGGTCTCTCCTTGAAGAGCCATTCATTAGCTTACCTTAGAGACCTGTGTGGTTGTCCCTAGTGTGAACTTTGGTATATGCCAAGTACAGCTTGCATCCATGGTGTTGTTCTCAAGGGAGAAGATGCAGCAAGGCTGAGTGTTCTTGCATCTGCTAAAAAGCTCTGATTCCTATCCATACACAGAAATAGAAGTCTCAGACCAATCTTCAGAGGTTTTCCACTTTACTACCCATCTTTGGCTTTCTTGGGATTCACTTACATTTCTTCAATGTATTGGGGACATGAAAGTTCAATCTAGAATGTGGTATTTCTCTTGAGACATTGTAGCAGTCAAAATACCATGAGGTTTTGGTGTTTTCATTGCATGAATCCATTTCTTCAACTCAGTCTAACATCCTGCATAAAATTTTTTCTAACACCTTGGAATTTCATGCAGCAGTTCAAGTCCAGCTTTATCATTATGGAAAAAGCAGAAATAGAAATCATTGATGCCTCCTTTTGATGGAAGAAATCCCACTGCAGTTCCAAAGGACAGGATTTTCTTTAATCTTAAAAAAAAAAAATCTTACCTGTGCCTCTGTTTTCAGTCTATATTATTGTTATATATCAGAGAACTTCAGAAAAAGCAAGAAAATCAGATCTTAAGAAAAGTTTATTAGAAACAGATGCTACTCAGGCTCTCTTATTTTGAGTAGACCAATCTGCCTTGCTAACTAAAACAAGGGAAAAATCAAAGATAAAGATACACAACTCTTAACACATCCAATAGTACTCAAGATATGTAGGAGCTAATCAGTCACATCTAAGCACTAACATATAAACAGACAGTGAAATTTGCAATGCCTATGAAAATTAATAAACAAATGTATGGACTTGTAAAAGATTCTTCTATACTTCTCCATATTTGCAGATGCATAAAATCTAAAGATTCTGTTTAGATTATTAGATTGTTATTGTATACGTATCATTGTGATATTCCCAAGCATCAAATACAGAAGAGATTTAGCAGTTGTTCTGCTAAATCTGTTCTGTTCTGCTACAGAATGAATGAGCATTTAGGCTTTCCCAAAGCTAGGAGAATTAAAGAGTATCCTCAAACTGGAAAACTGGATGAGAGCCACACGGCTTGTGCTCAAGTCTCATCAACCTGTCACACCATCCTTGTGTGACACTAGAGGCTTCCCTGTCCTAATCTCCTGCTGCGGGTTTCGGTTCACTGGGAGGATATCCCAAAGGACTTCTCTTGTTCTTCAGGAAGTACAGGAGAGATAATGAGCGCCGGTGGAAAAAATGGTCCCATATACCACCTGAGGAAATCTTGCCTCTAGAGACCAGTGAAACAAGTCATGTTAGTTTGAAGGTAAGAGAAGCACAGTGTCTAAAGCTGGATCTTGGATTCTGTCTCCTAAAGACAATCAATGCTGGGGTTTTGACATGTTCTGACTACAGCACCCTATGGGGCTCTGGTAGGACTAGGACCTGTTAACTTTTTTTAGTGGTGTTTTTTTTTGTTTGGTTGGGGTTTTTTTGGTTTTTTTTTTTTTTTTTTTTTTTTTTTTTTTTTTTTTGGTTTTTTTTTTTTTTTTGTGGTGTTTTTTTTTGTTTAACCCACACTTGCTGTATTGAAGAAAGAGAGATTATTCCCCATCTATTGCTCCCTAATAGAATACACCTGTTCCCATCAGTAAAGCTCATTTTATGATGAGGGAATTGGCTGGGTATTGACTTCCAGTCTCTGTTACAAATTATTTCCCCGTGCTTTGTTATGTCTCTGTAATAGCATGAAAACAGCAGGTGGAGGCATGGGAGTGGCATGGATGTCCCACAATTTCTGCAGCTTGTAGTGACCCTCCCTAGAGAGAGAGGCTTATGCTTCTCTGTGTGGCACACACAGACTTTACTAATCTCTCTGGACCTGTCAAGTGAGGAGTAGGTGATAATTGCAAGTTAATTATTCTTCTTTGTTCTCAGATTGATGAAGATAAGAGACGTGACACCACCCAGAGACTGCGCCAGGGCAAGTATGACAAGAAGGTAACATGACTGCAGTGTCCATGCTCCCTTCCTCACCTTTAGGAGGGCACTTTTTGGGAGAAGCTCATTCTGCCTCCCCTGACCTTGCAAAGTGGTTAGTTCTTATGGAAGGAGTAAGCCATTTGTTCCCTATCAGCTGCTATGTATTTTGTTTACTGGCAGAAGGCTAAATATTCGACTCCATGAACCCCTAGCCCAGGAGTACAGAAGCATTAACACAAGGACCAGAAATCTGATATGTTGTATTGTGTTTTTATATCTTTGTAACAGTTCTGTAATGGTTTGCCCCTTCACCCCCCATTTCCCCCCAATGGTTCCACCCTTAGCTCTCCCACCCCTCCTCCAATGCCACCCCTCCCTGGTGCCTTGTCCATCACACAGCTCCTAATCCCACCCTCCCAAATTTTTCCACCTTGGGCATTGAGTGAGTGGACAAAGGCCACGGGTCCCTCCCTTAACCTTCCCCCATTGGTTTGTGTGTCTGTCTGTCCTCCTGCCTTCCACTCCCCCGAACTCCCCCATTGGACAGTGGGTGTCCTTCCCCCTTGTCTCCGCCCCGGTACTTAAGGTGATTACAAAAGCCATGTGACTCACTTTGGGCTGCAGGGACATGGAACTCAGAAGCTTCTCGAAGCTTACAATAAACCTGAGACTTTTTCCCCGGCCTTGAGTAAACTCCCTCATTACCTTCTCGGACGCCGCCTCTCCTCCATACAAGGCGGACAGCAAAGTGCTCTGTCTTAGCTGCTCCCCGAATCTGCCACAAGACACAGGGGAGTGTCCTCACTGCTGACCGTGCCTCTGCTGGGCAGGTGAAGCCAGGGGTCTTCAGAGGGAGCACAGCGGCACTGATACATTTTGGTACTGAAGAGGTTAATAGGTTAATGGAGGACAGGGCATTTACATGGCAATTCTTGTGCATTCAGTAGAGCTATCTTCCTGAATGAGGTATATTCTTGTTGAGTTAAAATCTGCACAATTGATAGATTTAAATCCTTTGAAGAAAATATAGCTTCAGTACTTCTTAGTTGATTAACTGAAACTCCAGCAGTGAAGCAGTAGGCAGGTGTTTCTGAAGTATTTCTTTGTATGGACATTTCTTGGAAAATGTCAAAATTTCCCAAAGATGAATTGCTGTTGTACTAAACCTATTATTTTTCCCCCACTGGTATTTTTCCTTCAGGTGGTGATTCTAAAGGATCTCAAAAACAGTGATGGTAATTTCTCAGAGAAGCAAAAAATAGAACTGAACAAGGTAACTGTTGCACATAGGAACTGGACACAGCAGGGTGGGATGGAGTCTGTGAGTGAAGTCATTGCTTTCCACTGTCAACTCCAACAGCCATGTGCTTGTTTGTGAGGTGGACAGGTAATGAGTTCCTCAAAGGATATTGCTTGATGAACTTTATCTTTGTTATGTGATCTCATCACCACTTCAGAGTCTGAATGGTGTGCCAGTCAAGCTGAGGATGAATGAAGTAATTCATGTGCTGTCATATGGCCTTAATCAATTTTTATAGCTGATGCTAAAAGGCACTTCACTCTTTTGGCTCATACTTAATTCATCAGTAGTGGAATGTTGTAGTTAAATCTTATTATTGAATGCCAAGTGCAGCTCTTTAAATATAAGTTACTCTCTGCTGACTTCTGCATACAAACTCTTTCAACATGGGAGATTAATTTGGCTGCAGTATTGCATCTTTTTTTGAATGGTTTTCCTATTACACAACACTGCTATATTGTGAATTCAATAAACTCTAAAAATACCTCAAAGTAAACTACAGTTGTCCATTTAAATGGACAAACTCCATAATACCATGCAGCATCATTAAATTTTTATTACTTGCTCATTTACTGAATGATTCACATCATTCTGTCACTCATAATGGCTATTCTGGTCAGCTGGGATGTTTGATAGAGAGGCAATAATAGATACTACAGTGGACTCTGGAATTAACTTGCAGTATCCAACAGCAGCCACTCTTATCTCCCTAATCCAGAAGATTCTGGAATTAGAAATGTCTTCAAGTACTTCACTCAGGGCCTTAGTACACTCTGGTTTAAGGGAAACTCATACATCTTATCAGAGCCTGAGATAAAAAGCCATGTCACACAAATATCCATGTCCTATGTTTCTGTACTAAAAATGACTGCTTTTAAAAGCAGATTAAATGTCTCTGCTCCAGCTCCTACAGATTGATTATTACAACCTGACCAAGTTCTATGGCACTGTGAAGATAGACACCATGATCTTTGGGGTGATTGAATACTGCGAAAGAGGTTCTCTGCGGGTAAAGAATTTTAAGGGTCTCCTTCTACCTCCAAATTATCAAATTTCAAAGTAAGAAAAGAAATCCCAATCTCTGTATCTTTGACCCTCATGCAGCAGCCATGGACTGAGCAAGAGGTGGCAGGTTTCTGACTCTTAAGTTTCCTCTGCCTTGCTTGGTCCTCTCCATCCCTGCCCAGGTTCTGCTGTGTCACTTTGATGGTTCTCAGCAGGAAGAGGATGAGGTGAGGGGGAGCCAAGAAAAAGTACAGGCCCAGGCCACAGTAACAGCCACTATTTGTATTGTGTCCCGTATTGGAAGCATATAGGGTATAACTTGTTCTTCATTTTCCAATCTGTAGCTGTTGTCTCTGCTGATGTGCTTGTGTACCACAGAGTGTGCAAGGACAGATAAAAGAATATATTTCATATTAGTAAGGGAGAAAAGTGACAAGATCTGCATTATAAGGGAAAACAACCCTTAACTTTTGTTTAGAGAAAGAAATAGTAAATTGATGCTGGCAAAAGTATGGAAAGATTTATGGTTTATTACTACCAATATTATTTCAGTGCTAATCATGAAGTGATAATCATCAGCTCTTCTGAGGGCATATATTGTCTCAGCTTCTGTGATCATACAAAGACTGTCATCAGTACCAGTGGTTTCTGGAACAAACTCACCGCAAGGCAGCAAAATAATTGTTCTCTAAGTTACTTTCTGGTAAACTGGCATACTCATGGAAGTTTACCTTTATCAATGGATGTCATTGTGGCTGAAAAAACTGTTAATGACTGGCAGGCAAAGATAAAGCAACAGTTTACTTTGAACTTGTAAGGCTAGGAGTAAATTGGTAGGAAATAGACTGTGAGCACAAAACATGGAAAATCCTCTCCCTTCCTCTTGCACAACTTGACCACTTGTTTCTCAGCTATTTTGTGTTATTAAAAACTTGTTTTGAAAACCAAATTCGCAATCTGTTTTTAATTGCAGAAACCCTTCTTTTCTGTAGTCCCCACTATTATAGCTCTGTGTAAACTTAATGTATATTTAATATTCCCTATTTTTTGAGTCAACTTCTGTTCTAGTGCATGTACTCTTTATAAAATCAAAGTTGCTAGCTGAAAGGCATGCAATTTGCATACCCATATCTCATCTTCTGCTTTTTCCCTGAAAAACTTTTCTTCTCTTGACAGGATGTTTTAAATGATAAAATATCCTACCCTGATGGCACGTTCATGGACTGGGAATTTAAAATCTCCGTCATGTACGATATTGCCAAGGTAAGTGGACTGCTGACAGTGCAATGTAAATCAACCTGTCCTGTCTTGCAAAACTGATCCTCTGAGGAGCACAGCTCTCAAGGTCTTTTTTCCTAGAGCTGTATGTCCTTCCAGTCTGTTCTCCTCTGGGGACAAGTATCCAAGGCAGGAGAAGCCAGTGGCTTTCAGACCGAAGGAGGAAATAGGGGCCAGAACTGGCTTGAGGCTATTTATAAATAAACAAATGAAGTATACCCCAAAGAAATGTGGCCCAAAAATCAGAGGGTTACAATCTGCTGACCAGTGGCTCTGATAAGTAGGGCTTATGCAGTCACAAGCTCTGCAAAACACACTGCTTTATGGCCTCGGGTAAAGCTTACAGAGCAAAACTGTATTTTTTCAAATCACAGAATTATTCTAATATATATCCAGAGATAGGATCAACTTTTTCTAAACAAACTGCTTATGTACCATCCTGATTTTCTCACTGGAGTGCGACACTCTCGTTTCTCACTACAGCTATCCATTTCAAGCAGTCTGAGAGGGAAAAAATTAATCTTGTACAGAAACCAAGGCTGATTTTCAGTAGTTTGCAACAGATCTTTGTTTTTTAGGTCCTTGTGGTAGGAAAAATCAATATGCACAGTAAAGGAAATTCTGTTCTTCATTAGAGACTTGTAACTGTTTAGCTAGTAGGTAAGGACCCTTTGTAATTCACTGGTGTAATAATTCATTATACCTCTACAGATAATGTAGAGAATCCTCTCTGTCTTTTGGCTAGTGCTCAGCTGCTCTCCTCTTCCTATTGGTGATTTGCAGTTGGAGGATCCTCCTGCTTCCCTACATGCACCAGTTCAGATTTGGTCTTCACGATGAATGACTCCACTGTGTCTGTTCTAAAGAGATACTGAAAATCTTGTGTTTTTTTAAAGCCCCTTTAATCCACATTGTCACAGTTTGTTGGCCTTGTTAATGACTTTCAAGTTCAGTTAAGTTCAGTTAAAGTTTCATTTTAAATAGCAACAGAGGAGTTTTCCTTCCTCCTCAAAACCCAGGGTATTTTTTAACCCTTTGCACCTTCAGATTACCTTCAGATGTTTCCTTAGAAAAGAATGATTAGTACTGTCTCCATTTATGAGGAAAGAGAAGTCCCAGTCCCTCTGAAGGGAGTGACCAAATGCACAATGACTGCATTCATACTGAGACTGCACAGCCAGTCATTTGCTGCACCATTGGTAAAGGGGACATGGCACCTGAGTATGGACTGGCACATAGCATCTGTTATGTGGAATGGCTCCTGAGCATTATCAGCTGTGTTAGTAGAGATGGTTCAAAAACTCTTCATGAAAACTTGTATGTACCTAGGAATATCAGGAAAATTACTGTTGTTCGGATGATCTGACAACCTCTCCTATTCCTTGACTTGATACTATGGTGAAGCTTCACCATATGGTGGACCTACACATTTCCATGTAATTCTAGTATTGCTTTTTCCAAAACATATCTTCTAAACCTCCAAGCACTCTGTCCATATTTACTTGAATGGCTTCTCTTTTTAAAGAAGTAATTTCATGGCTTCTCAACTCCAGTTCCTCTCATCTCAGTATCTATCCTTTCAAGTCCAGCTGCAGCTCTCCAGGCTATTAAAATACTTATGACCAGGTGTAGCAGTTCCTTTGCCTTCTTTTTGAGATGCTTCTCCCTTTCCACACCACCGCTTTCATACACTCTGCTGTTACCATGGCCCAAACAGTCTTTGTACTATGTTTGCACAAGAAGCTGCTGCATCTGTTTCTGAACAAAGGTTGGGTCAACTGTATTCCCTGGAACAAACAGCCAAGTGATGACTATTCTTGAAGCAGTTTCTAGTTCAACAGAGAAGGTGGAGTGGCTAAAGAGGAAGCCCTAAATCTTCTCTGTTTACTTCCCCCCCCTCCGCCCTCCCCCTCCCCCCCATTTTTTCTTTCTTTTTTGCTATTGTAGCTGCCTCTTGGATTGATGGGACCACCTTGTAACTACATGGATTTGGCCATGGGACCAAAGAGTTCTGATGAAAGGTCGCTGAGAGGGAATTGCAGTAATCAAGCCTTGTAGTTATTAGTGCATACACTGTCATTGCAATACTATTTATTAAATAAGTGACTGCTGCAGGATATTGTGCAAGGGGTTGTAATATTCTTGCATTGTGCCAGGAAAAGGTTTGTCAGTCAGAACTAAAGCTTCAGAGCTCCAGACCAAAGGTTACAAGAATGCTCAAATATTTGGAACTACTGTACTGAAAGTCATTATAAATTTTGAAAATCACATTATGGGTTTTTAGTAAGTTCTGTGTTTTCAGGTAGGTGCATAGGATAGTGGGGAGGAAAGAGGAAGATTTTATCAGGTACATTTACAAGACCTTTGCTTCTGGAAATTGTTAACAAGAAAGCCTTAGGGTAAGGAAATCTAAATCACCTTTGCCTGTCATTTGATGCGAATACTAGTTGGGAATTCTGCTGCAGTAATGGGAGTATTTTGTGGCTAATGAAAGCAGGAGCTGGGAGAAGGTGTTACTAGAGGAAATAGGGCCTAAAGCAGGCAAAACATCCTGGGTAGTGTCATCAGGGCTGCACGCTAAAAGCTGCTTAATCAAGAAACGTGTTCCTTGGGTATAGTGTGCACACAATCTCTGTAAATTTGGCATGGTCTAGATAGGTCCAGGATAACCAGTCCAACAACATTCTCCAGAGATTGCATCTTTTGCAGGCTGCTTGTGTCTCAGACATATATCTGCTCTGCCCAAAACTCAGCTCATATCTCAGTGATCTCTTGTAACATTTGCTGATCTATTCCCAATTATTGGTAACGCAGTATTTGAAAAGAAAACCCAACATGTCATACAGTGTATCATGACCACATGAGCCGTGGTAACCCTGATGAGATTCTATCTACCAGTTATACAAAATGATGAGCTATACATGTAGGAGCCTAAGTGGAAGTTCATTCAGAGAAGAAACTGAACAGATATGACATACATGTTCTAGTGTCCACAGGACAGAGATTGCACTTCATATACTGAGCACAAAGAAAAGAGGACTATAGGAAGAAGAACAACCAGCAGTAGGTTTTAAGAAGGTGTGAGTTTAAGTAGTTCAGAAGAGTGAGATGAAACAGAATAAATAATAGCAAGAAGGTACAAATTAGCATAACTACTCCCTTCTTCAGTTGACAGCCACTTAATAATGTTCTTTTCCTGCTGTGTCTCAGTGCTAGCCTCTTCTCATGTACTGCACCGTATTTGAGTGTCTTAGACTAGATCAGATAATTTACAGGCAATGAGTAAAAAGGGGCAAGATAGACACCTCTGTATGCCTCTGTGTGTTCTGAGTCAGGAGTCTGAATTCCAGGAAATAAAGATGAAACTGCATTGGCCAGGCCTCATGCTCACTTCAAGTTTAGCTCATTGACAGCTGGCATGTATTGCCGTGTACAGAGAAAACCATAAACAGTCAGGTCAGCAGAGACCTTTAAGTCTGTCTAGTCTCATCCTCTGTCTGGTCTAAGCCCTAATGTATCATCTGACACTCTCTGCATTGACTGCTCTGGAGCCCTCTGCTTTGCAGTTAGAGGATCTGCTGCAATGTTTCAAAAAACATTTCTGGTGCATGGTGATCTTCAAAGACGATACAGACATAAAGAGCAATTCCTCTCACACTTGTGTCTGTTGGATGAAAGTGTAATTGGAAGCACTTCTTTGTATGACATTCCAAGAAATCTATATAAAACTTACCAAAAAACATTTATTGCAAGTGAAATTAAAACTTTTGTGGGAAGAAATACATTTCCTTAATTACTTAAGGAAATATTGTTCTAATATTGACAAAACCAAGATGCTATGTCAGATTGTTGTTAACTAAGAGTAAGAATGGCCTCCCATGACATGACCCACTTCCTCATTTTTTAATATTGACTGTTCCTAAGACCTTGGAAAGTCTCCTTTGTAAAATAATAATATGAAAGGGAATTGTGATTTATGCATATCCATTGCAGATGAAGTCCATCTAATTATTTGCACAGATATTATGCTAATATTCACGTTCTTGTTGAGTCTGGTAACATCTGAGTGTCTCATATGTCATTGTGCTTTCTTTCTCTTTTATTCTCAACCACAGGGGATGTCTTACCTGCACTCAAGCAAAGCTGAAGTCCATGGTCGACTCAAATCTACAAATTGTGTAGTAGACAATCGCATGGTAGTAAAGATCACTGATTTTGGCTGCAATTCAATTCTGCCTCCAAGGAAAGGTAAAAAAATGCCCAACTGGACTCTCCTTCACGGTTTCCAACCCAATGGAATTTTCTTATCTTCATAGATCAGTAGGGTCTAATTACATCTTGTACACAGTACAAAACAGTGCAACTTTGATTCATATTATAGCAGCAATTATATCTTTTAACTTCAATAACACAATGGAAGAGTTACTAGCAGGCAGTGTGAGAATGAAGAAAAAACGAATATTCAGCTTTTAGTTTAGAAACAGAGATTTCCCTGTGATTGAGATGTAAGAAAGATTTTCAGTATCCAAGTCCTTCATGCAACCAGCTGTTTTCAGCAGCAGTACTGCTGAAAAGAAAAAAATCAGTTAATTTACCATAAATCTTGTAATTGATTAGATACACGTGTTACCACAGTGCTCTGTGATATCATTTAAACAGTAACAGACATGACTCTGATAATCCTTGAAAAAATCCACATTGATATGCAATGATAACTCTGTTTCTTATCCCTTAGTTAGGAATATCATAATATATGCTTAACCTGATTGAAATAATATTAATAGTTTTCTCTACATTTTCTATTCACCTCACATTCATAGAATATTTCTGTAAAATAGAACACTCTTATCTGCGCATCTTTTCCTTCTTACTTGAGCTGGAGTGAAAAGATGAGCCCATATGAATCTATAGGGTAGAGCTTGGGGTATAATAAGCACGGCACTGTCCTGTAACTGCAGCATACAACCTGAAAAGAAACTGGTTGCAACCGGTTTGGAGAAAATTTTTATATTAAGACACAAACATACTCAAGAGTAGTAATAAGAACATAAAAAAGGACTAGGAAAAATTCACTGAACATAAATGTTCTATTCATTCTTAATTTTACAAATTTTAAATTTAATTTTATTATTATTATTATTATTATTATTATTATTATTACATTGTAATGTATTTATTTTATTTTACTGCTTGTAAGCAGACTCAAAATTTCTGTCTACTCAGTCTATGTCCTTGATGAAAACTCAGTGTTTCACAAGAGATCCACAGATTCATTGTGGCTGGATGTTACAGCCCAATATCATAACACTGTCTTCAGGGTCACTGTGTTCAGGTCTCTGTTATGGTATGTCACCACCATGTCACAGCTGTTGTACCATAGCAGCATTCTGGTTTTGAGGTACAATGGTACTCATTGTACTAGAAATACAGATTAATAATTTCTGTAGAAAGCAGGTAGTTATGAGCAGGTAATATTATGTCAGGCTCAAAAGCACTTGAAAATTATTTCATTAGCTTCATGATATCAAGGTCATTGGGAAATATTGCAGTCTTCTTATCAGACACTGTGCATAAAGACTCCTTGCATCTCCTAGCTCAATAATTTATGGCTCAGGGTTTTTTTACTATAGCACTGGCATTCCTTGGTCTTATCCAGATACATAGGCTATTTCTAAGCCTTTGAAATGTAGCTAAGAAAAGCAAGTTCATCACCAATTAACATAACTTTTCTGAAGGTGTAAGAGTCTGCATCCACAGTGGAAAGTAGCAGGGTCAGCAAATCCCAGAAAATTAAAAACTACATCAGAGGTTTAACCTGTATTGATGTCAGCTTCTCAAGGAAAATGCTAAAGTAGGAAATATATAATACCAGTGGGCTCTGGATTGGATATGAAAAGAGTAAAAGGAAATATCATTATAGCCAGTGGATGGTCTGAGAAGGACCACCCTTTTTGCAAGTACTTCTCTCCTTTCCCCTTTACCTCATCTGACATTGCATCTGTATCTTCAGACCTGTGGACAGCTCCTGAGCATCTCCGGCATGCTGATGTATCTCAGAAGGGTGATGTATACGGCTATGGGATCATTGCCCAAGAAATCATCCTACGCAGAGAGACGTTCTACACCAGACACTGCTGGGACAACAGAGGTAATTCCACAGATTTCTCCTCTATTGCATCCGTTCTGGGATGGTTGTAGCAGTAACTGGTCTATTCTCCATGTTTTGTGAAAGGCACTGTCTCTGATAAGTGTTTGAACAGCTGCTCCTTTCTCTGTGTGGTGAACGAAGAACCTGTTTGAAAGATCTCACAGTGGGGGCAAGTGTCCCTACTTCTTCTGTAAATAAAGTTTGCATTGAGTTTTCTTGCCCTTACTCTTCCCTTCTCACCTGGAGCACAGCATTACAGAAGTTAACATTATACAATGCTGTCCGGAGTTACTGTAACATTTAAAGGCCTCAAAGGTTTTTCTGTTTTGACTTGTAAACAACATGTAATATGCCATTTATTTTAGGCAGCATAAATCAGCATTGTCAACACAGAAAAACAAAAACTCAGCTGCATGACACAAGAACAGTTGGCATTTAAAAACTGGCAATTCAGACTTCATTCAAGCTGGTTATAATTAACTTTAGCAATTTAACTTCTGTCAGAAAAATCATCTCCTCCTGTAGTGCATCTATTAAACCCTGTATTGTGCATTTTGTGACATTGTTTTTGAGTAGCTGTTGTGGTTTTAAGCCCAGCTGGGAATTAAGCATCATGCAGCTGCTTGCTCAACCCCCCCTCTCTACTGTCCTTACCCTTGGTGGAATGAGGAGGAGAATCAAAGTAAAACTTATATGTTGAGATAAGAACAGTTAAATAATTGAAAATGAAGTAAAATACAATATTAATGATAAATTATAGTACTAATGATTATAAAAAGGGAAAAAGAAGTGATGAACAATGAAATTGGTCAGTACCTGCTGACTGATACCAGACTCCCCTTCCTGAACACAGATAATCCTCCCTTCCAGGTAACTTTCCCCAGTTTATATGCCAGGCATGATGTTCTGTGGTGTGGAATATCCCTTTGGTTAGTCTGGGTCACCTGTCCCAGCTATGCTGTCTCCTAGTTTCTTTAGTGTACCTCCTCACTGGCAGGGGACCTGAAACAAGTTAAAAAACAAAAAAGTCCTTGATTTAGGATAAATACAGCTTAGCAAAATACCAAAACATCAGTGTGTTACCATTCTTATTCCAAAATAAAAACACAACACCCTAACAGTTTCTGAGAAGAAATTAACTACCCTAGCTAAAACCAGGACAATATCCACCCCTATCCAGCCCAGTCAATCCCAATTCCAAGAATCCAGGCATTATTATATCCTAAAACTGCCAGAGAAACATGTGGGTTTGGGATTTTCCTAGTGACTAACAACAGTTACTAACAACAAATTTAGACATAGCCTTTACCTCTGAGTCATTCTGTTAGATCTGCCTCACATTAGTTAAAACATCTAGAGCGGCAGCTCGGCAGACTAATAGCTCTTTTACTGAGTCACATTTGAGAATAATTTCTGGGGCATGTTCATCATCCTACATTATAACAAATCTGTGTTCATATTTGGGGAAACACAGTTTTTGACATCACCAAATCTATAATATAATGTAGATCTAATGGAGATTAGAAATGGCTGTTCTCCTTAAGCCAAACTCTTCAGGATTCCATGCTTAATTAAAGGTAGAGAAAATAAAGCCTTTCCATTCCTATTTCTTGGGAAGAGGCAGGCACAATTCTTATGAATGCAAGAATTTTACAAATATTGCCAACATGGAGAAAGGAAAGTGCAATGCCCTACCTTGCTCATTTTGACTTGTCAAGCAAATCCATAGCAAACTACATTCTTTTAATGGCTTGTTGAGCATTTGCAGTCTTTCTGTGTTGTGTTAATGGTATTAAGTTAGCCTCAGACATTGTGTTTCTTTGCTTTTCTGAGATGTTGTTGCATCCTCACTGCTCTGTCTTTGACCCTGACTGTCACACCCAAAACCTGGTTCCTTGTTTTATCTTTGACCTGTATCTTAATGCTGTATTCTGTCCTTTTGGAAAGACTGTCCCTTTCAACAGAGTAATCTTGTCTTGAAAGATTAACAGCAAGAGGGTTATCCATGGAATTTAAAAATTTTGTAGCACCTAAGCAAGGTACCTAACAGCACCTAAGTGATGTTGCTGGAGATGGTTATATATTAGCACGTGAGGTGAGACTACAATAAATTTACTAGGCGTGAAATCTCTTTGCTAAATCTCGGTCCACTGTAACTTAAAAAAATAATCTGCTTTGTAAATTTCAGATGAAATTTTACATTTTCCATTCACTGAGGAGATTGTTTTCTCCACAAAACCTTTTTTCCATAAAAGCATTATTAGATGTCTAAGATACATATTGCTGGTCTAATGGCTTCTGGTATTATTCTTGACTTTTGTTTATGAAATTTGAGTAAAATGTGTTCATCAGTTCATCAAATTTCAGGTAACAGAAAGGAATTAGTTTTATTACGTATTGCTGAAGTGCCTCCTCATTTAAATGCCTGGTTAATTCATTACCCAAGATGAGCAAGACAGTGAACCACACTTATTCAAACACTTCTGCATTTTGCTTGTGGCATCATCTAACTTTGGAAGACAGTAGCTTAAACTTGGGGTGACCATTAATTTATAAATGTCCAAGATAAAAAGAGGGGAAAAAGTACCAAATTAGAGTCAGTGGTAGTGGACAAAGAAATGTCCCTGTTGTATGTTATTAATTTGGTTTTTAAGTTACGAGAGAAACTCTTTCAATGGCTAGGCTATCAGAAGTTAGTCTCTACAAATTAGAAGACATGATATTGATATTTCAGGATAACTGATACAACTGCTTCTCCAGGCTTAAATGGCAGCAGCAAGGCTATGTTCAGACTTTAAAATACTTATTTAAAAAACCCCATACCTGAGCTCCATCCACCAACTTAGAAAAATTAAATTCTTCTTTCAGTTACTCAGTGAGCCAATTTTCTCAACATGAAAATATGTATCAATCAACTTAATGTACAATAATATTGCTGCTAATGAGAGAGAAGAAGTCCCATGACAGGTATACAGAACCGGATTTCTAATGTGTAGAAGTAAGTAGGTCATAGTCCTCTTCACTGACATCTCTGCAAGAAGCTGTTCCCCATCTGGTTACTCCACTCTTCTGCAGAAACACCTCATTCACTGCTCAAGACTGTGAAATCTTGCCATGTACCAACACTGAATTCAAGCTGTCTCCTTGTTCCACTACTTTCTGTCACTGACTAATTGCAGTATTGCTAATAGGTGCTGTTACTTCCTCTCTCAGGTGTGCGTCCAAGCATAGAAATCCAGCACATTCTTCCTGCATACATGAGCCCTACACAGATTTTCTTGTTTCTTAGCCCACAGAAGACTTCTCAGCAGTTTCTCCACTCTATAGCATTTGGGAGACTCAAGTTTCCTGCTCCTTCTCTAGTCTGTAATTTCTGAACCAAAAAGTTGGAAGCTGTTATATCATTTTGGGGTGATCATGCACACTGGGGATATTTAGGCATCTGTAGCTGCCCTTGACCAGTGTAATTACAAATCTTCCTCATGTCATTATATTCTTCCCTCAGTAAAATTGTATCCCAAATATAATCAGACATTATTAATATAAATAATCTGTTCTGATTCACAGATCCCTTTCAATTTCCCTTCACTCTAGAGAGAAAAAATTACTTCTCTTTTTATAAACACCTCCCTTCCCTGGAATTCTTGAAGTCTGCAGGAGAAAGACAAAGGAAAATATTTTTGCTTTAGCTCTCTCATACTGTGCTTAAATTGAATTGTGCAAATGCAGCCTGATTTCGATGTGTTCAGAGTCCAAATAACTTTCATAGAATGGGTTTAATGACTAGGAGTACAAATGAGTTAACAAATGCAATACTTTTAACCTATTTATATTAATAGCTTAGTTTTAAGGAAGTTAAGCATGTGCAGGATGATTTGAACTGCTTTAATGAGCGGCGTATGTCTCCACACTTTTGATCAAGTTGCAATAGGCTTTTCACATTGTTTTTTACTATAATTATATTTCATGCTGAGAGGCACACTAATAATGCCCAACATTCATTTGGGAAGATGCCATAACTGTGTCTACTGTGACCAGTAAATACTTATGTACATTTCTGTTTGTTTTTAGGGACCTTCCAGCCAACCTGTTTTGGTCTTGTGCCATGTATTTACAAAAGCTCCAAAGTTGAAATTTACATCAAAATGAGGGAACTGTTGTCAAGACTGCTGTTTGTACAGTACCTTGTAGCATCATAGACTGCTATAGACAATAAATGTCCTTATGCTTTTTTGTCTAAAACTGTAATCTTTTTCATGTACTAGAGAAACTTTACAGAGTGGAGAGTGGCAAAGGAGTAAAGCCTTTCCGACCAGACCTGACCTTGGAAACTGTGGGAGAAAGACAGATGGAAGTAAGCTAATAATTAACGAAGCCATTTTCTGGGTGAAGAGTGGAAGTCCTGGCCAAACTAAAGCCTATGATCATGGGAAGGTGAAAGCTATGCATTTTATGCCAAATGACCTAATTTGTGGGAAGAAATTGCATTCTATAGTTGTTAGTAGAAATTTGAAACACGAGTCATGGAAATTATTTCACTGTGAAGAAACAGACACTTATGGTGCCACTCTTCTGACCTATTTTAGATATCCTTGAGATGGGATGAATTGCTCCTCAAGTATACCTCTCTTCACTGGTATAAGCCCCTATGGCTTCTTGCATGAGTGAAAATGTCTGTATTGTAGAAATTCACATATTCAGCAATTAGCCCCATTCTTTTTGGCTGAATCACCAGTTTCAGAAAAATCCCAGCATGGGATATTGGAAATATAATTACCACAGCATTTACCACCATGTCAGTAACTGTGTCTGACATCAGTCTGCAAGACTGGATCCATTTACTTGCCTTTCATTTGTGTATTGCAAATGCAAGGTAAGATCATGTCACTACTCATCACAGAGTTGAGATGCCTGCAATGAGTGTTCTAACCACAGGTTCAATACAGTTAGTCACACAATTTAATATGTTGCTAGTCAAGAGTAACCAGAAATTCCCCAATGAACTAGTGCTGTTTAGCACTACTCTCTGTCTATATCCATTACTCAGGTAGACTTTTCCTTAAATTTTTGTTTGAAGGTATATACACTAGTGAAAAGCTGCTGGGAGGAAGATCCAGAAAAAAGGCCTGACTTTAAGAAAATTGAGAGTACTCTGGCTAAAATATTCAGGTGAGTAGCAGGAGCTTTTTTTTAGAAGCTCCACACTCCTCCTCTATTAGAAAGCTCATATTTTTAAGTGTGTAAATTGATATGATTATGATTCAGTCAGTGGAAAATGCTAGTGTCTTCACTTAGGTCCTCTTTTACTCTTTGGCAGAAAAGTAAGTGAGCATGTGCATATGTTATGTATACATACACTTGTGTATAATTTCCTAGCTGAGTGAGGTTGAGATGATCACCATACTTCAGATTGGTACATTATGAAAGTAGCAAGCTGAATAATTAGGAATTTAAACCAATCAAGTTATTCCCTCCCTTGTCTCTAGTCAAGAGTTGGATAGTGACTCATGTCATCTCAGTTTTGGTAAATGAATGCACATAGATGTTTGAATGATGATTTGAAAGTTTTGATGGTCTCAAATTAAGCTCACTAGAAGTGCTGAGTTGTAACTCACAAGAAATATTTATTACACGGCTTTGGTTGTAAAAAGTTGTGGGAAAATAATAAGGGTCATAGCTGGATAAACCCTGTGGGGTTACACAGGCCTTTCACCTGGACAATGCTGCACTGATCCTGAAGAATTTGGTCTGAATGAATTATTCCAATGACCATACCGTGAGCTTTTAATCACTTCTCCTGGGACATTGCTCCGCTGTTTTTAAGACTCTCCTAATCAACAAACCCCAACACCTCCATTTTACACTTTACATGGGCAGGACAGCTGTACTATGCATAACAATGTATCAGCTGAATAACCATTCTGCAGCTGAATATAAAGGTCCCCTGGTTCAGCTCCTAAACCTCCGTGCTGCAAAAGCAAAGAGGTTGCTTCTTGTCACATGCAATATGGGTGGGTCTAAGATGATGAATCCCTGATAAAAAATTTGTTTAAAGTAAGAGTGATTTTGAAGTCCTGTTGGACAGAATACCAATCTGACCTTTCCAGTCAGCCTGGTCCCAATTACTTTCAGCCTGCTTTGGTGAGTGCAGGCTGCCCATACAAACAGGGGTTTGAGTGGCTCATGTTACCACACTTCTGTTTCCAGGGGTTAGTAGGCTTAAGTCAGCAGGATTTTGTGAGTAAAATTAGCCCTGGGGCTAGTCATTGTTCCACTGTATTCTTCAGTCTTCTTAAAAGACAGTCTCAAATTGTCTTAATTCTTCTGCTGAAGTCCCCATCTAAACATTATGTGCAATTTTTTACCTACTATTTTTAGCTTCCTCTCAGAATCTGAGCTTCTCAGTTACTTTTTATAAATGAACGTTCCTGGGTTACCTAGGGTAATCTGTAATTGACAATATTAGCAGGGTTAGGTGATTGAAGGGTGCGTTAAGAATTACCAGCTACAACTGACAAGTGTGGATTACAGACTTTCAATTCATCTGTGTAAGGCCTCCAAGCAAGCAAAAGAATGATGCACTTGAGGCAATTTGCATTTTAACTACAGGGAAGTCAAACACTAGAGAAGTTTTCTGCTGCTGCTTTTTTGCCTCCTTTTAGCTTCCCTCAACAATGTCCATCTACAAGTCTTTCTTCTTGACTCCTGTGTAATTCTGTTATTTACAGTAATTTCCATGGCCAGACCAATGAAAGCTACATGGATACCCTGATCCGGCGTCTACAGCTGTACTCCCGGAACTTGGAACACCTGGTGGAGGAAAGGACAGAGCTGTACAAAGCAGAGAGAGACAGAGCAGACAGGCTTAATTTCATGTTACTTCCAAGGTAACTGGCCAAGAGGATTTTCGCTGGCATTTTATTTACATACACCCGATTATTGCAGAGTAGGGGATAGGATTAATGTTTATGTTCTATTTTCTTCCCATCTAATCTAGTCCTGTGAGGAAAGAAAGAAGAAACAGCTGTCCCTGAGCTCTCCACTCCACCCTATGGTAGAGTTTCATGCCAAGATGGTATTGGGACCCATTATCTTGCTCAACATTTCTTCATGCACAGGATACCCCTTTCCAGCACAAGCCTCTCTTTCACTGCCTTCCAGGGATCACAGATCTACAGTGATCCCACATCACAGAGCTCTGCTCTGCTCCAGTACCTTGCTGGTTCACAGATCTACAGTGATCCCACATCACAGAGCTCTGCTCTGCTCCAGTACCTTGCTGGTTAGAAGGAGTGTCTTCAGCTGAAGAGTGGAGTCTAACTTTAGGCTGGGATTTAGCAATGCAAGAGAGGGGCTGAGGTTGGCTGGGCCATACTGGGTTAGATGGATTCTTCAGAGTATGCTATAGGAAAAGTATTATTGACATTCTAATATTGGCAATACCAGTAATTTTGGTATTGCACATATTTGGAATAGTAAAACTATCCTGGTATGTCATTACTAGTTTCAAGGGTATTTGAGTAGTCGGTTTATTGATTTTATGACTCATCACCAAGAAAAATGTGTGTGTTTGGTCCAGTTTTGGGGGAAATCAGGAATGGTCTGGCTGTATAGACAGTGCAACAAGGAATTCATGTCTCCTTCCACTCTTTGTTGTTCCTACCACTCTGTTACCATTTCATTGTAGATAGAACACAGTATTGTGCAAAACCAATAATTTTCTGGGTCTCTTTCATTTCTTGTCTTTTAATAACACCACTAGGAACAGATATTTCCCTGGATTTAGAATTGTAAGAAAAGAAGGTCCCTCTTGAATAGACATTGACTATCATGGTATTGAATTCTTCTTCCATAAATTACCAGACTAAGATACCTCATCTCAAATCTGGATGAGTTGATGTAATTATTATAATGAAATTACTTCTGTGCTGGGAAAACAGAAAAATGTGTCTGTTCTTACTTATTGTATAGGTAGAATGTAGGTCTACATGTCAAGAAGTTCAGAATTTCAGTTTAAAATTTGACTCAATATCCCTGTTTCTGACCTTAACCAAGAAGCTCAGTTGCCTCTGTCACAGTTTCCTCATGGCTATTCAGACACCTGGAGTTTGAAAGTCTGTAGTGCATTAATTACCATTTGTAAGTGCTTTGAGGTCCCTGGCTTAAAGGCATTATGGCATCTAAAATGTGATTACAATGGCAGTTTTCAGTTTCCTACACAGAAAGCAATACTGCGATTGGGTTGCATGAAAAAATACCTTCAATAGTAAACCCTAGTCATCTGTATTTCTGCCTTCTCTATTTCCACAGGCCAGTAGTAAAGTCTTTGAAGGAGACTGGCCTGGTAGAGCCAGAGCTGTTTGAAGAAGTCACTATCTACTTCAGTGACATTGTTGGCTTCACCACGCTCTGCAAATACAGCACCCCTATGGAGGTGGTAGATATGCTCAACGATATCTACAAGAACTTTGACCACATTCTTGACCATCATGATGTTTACAAGGTGATTAGCTCTGTACTTCTGCATATTTACAACCAGTGGACACACAAATCAAATTGCATGATGTGGTGGATTTGGGAATCTGCCTTCTAAGCAAAGCAAAAGAGAGAAAAATAGGTTAGGATTACTTCATTTAAATATGCTTTCACTGTGCCTACTTATACCAAATTTCCTACAGCAGGTGGTCAGACATTAATTAATTGGAGTGCTGGGTATAGTTATAAACACTCATATACCCAAATGATGTCAGCTACCTTAAACTAAAAAAATCCTGTTCTCAGGGGAAGAAATGTTTAGTGATGAAAAAGAGGATCTGATAAAATCTTTCTGCTTTTATCTGAAGATGTACTTTTCTATGTCTGGAAACAGTGAGTTCTGATTTTATTTCCACAGGTGGAGACCATTGGTGATGCTTACATGGTGGTGAGTGGTTTACCAAAGAGGAATGGCAACCGGCATGCAGTGGACATCTCCATGATGGCTCTGGACATCCTCAGCTTCATGGGATCTTTTGAACTGAGACATCTGCCAGGGCTGCCTGTTTGGATTCGCATTGGAATTCACTCTGGTATACAGTAATGCTAGATCAACAATGACAATGTTGTGGCCTGGTTTTGCACAGAATTAACACCCATACAAGGTCTGGGAATACACCATGCACAATTGCCCTCCTCATGAAGAATCAGGTTGAAAAAAATGTTCATAGAAGAAGAATAACAGAGTAAATATTAAGTCACGGTTTTGCTCTTGCTGCTGTGAAATAGCCCATACCCATTAATTTACAGCCTAAGTCAGTAGCTAGTATGAGCAATAGCCACTGTTTCTGGTGTGATTAAACCAGTTGTATCAAATAAGCCTTCACAGATTATTTCTCTCTGAGTGAAGCAGAGATCAGTCATGGCCAGCTATGCTTATCCAGGCAAAAAATGCAAACCTCTATTTTGTGCTTTTGGAGGCAAAACTTTTTTTGAGTGGGTGGGACTTAAAGGTTTAATTTATCAATAAAAATACTTTTTGTCAAAGGGGAACTCCAGATAGTGCAACAACTTTGGGAAATTCCTCAACCACATCAACACCAGTTACCAGAGGAGGAACACATCAGAGAAAGTGACTGAGGCACTGGGAAGCCTCTTGAGGCATTACTATTCACCCTTGCATAATGAAGCTTATTCTAGTTTTCTCTTGCTTCCAAACCTGACAGTTAATAAATGTACTTCTTTTTGTCTGCACAGAAACTCTGCTTAAATACGATTAACACTGTGCAGCTGTGTCCTTTTTATTATATTACTGGATTATGCAAGAATAACGGAGCAAGATTTTGTTTGTAGTGGGAGACCACAAGATACTGTGGGAAGTGAGGTAGAAAGTATTGCCATTGGTGAGGAATGCAGCGTTTCCCCAGGCACTGCACTGCTTTGCAGCAATGAGACACCTGCCAAATAAATCAAGTTTCTTGATTCACCCTTTTACCTCTCTGAATCCCATTTCCAGGCCCATGTGCAGCTGGTGTGGTTGGAATAAAAATGCCTCGTTACTGTTTGTTTGGAGATACAGTAAACACAGCTTCGCGGATGGAATCCACAGGCTTGCGTAAGGATTTTATTTTAGCTGTCAGTGTAAACAGGACCAAAGGCTATTGGTTAGTTTGTGACTGACGTGTCTGTTTTCAGCTGAGAACAGTATATTATCAGCTTGCAGAAGTGTTAAAGAAGCCATATTTGTTTTGATTACCAATTATTTAATTGTCCAAAGTGACAGTGGGCACTTCACTGGGCAATGAAGAGCTGTTCCCTGTTCATGCTTCAGTGCTGGTAACAGGGAGTTTTAGGCTGGTTCACTGCCTGAGTTCCTCTGAAAGATATGATACTTATGTGTCTGGAATTTGATTTTACTCTATGAACCACAGATTTTAGTTTGACCTAGAATTAAATTACAGCTTTGTTATGTAAATATACTGACTCTGTATTTTAAGTTGAAGCAGTTATGTCATCAACTTCATCATTAGGGAACTGTGTCGAGAGCCAGTTTTTCCTCCTTCTGGCCAGTGTCTTCACATGAGCATTCTCTATATAGGTCACTCACAATTATTCTTTTCCCTTTTGACATCTAACTACTACAGATACCATTGTCATCTGTATTTCAGATCAAGGGCTGTACCAGCTATTCCTGCCTGGATATGCTCTGTAGTGCAGTCAGAGTTTTCATAACAGCAGTGTAATTACTTCTCATTTAATTTGGCTCTCAGAATTTATGATGATAACAATTGAAGGAGCTTCTGTTATAGCACCAGTTTTCACATATGCTTAATGTATGTGAGATGTTTCCAGGCTGAGATTTCATTGTCTCTTTATTTTTTTAGCTTTAAGGATTCATGTAAGCGGTTCCACAATTAACATCCTGAAAAGAACAGACTGCCAATTCCAGTATGAAGAGAGAGGAGAAACGTACTTGAAGGTAACCTTTACCATGTGCAACCATGAACACAGAGAAGAGGAACTGTAAAAAGCATTGTATAGCTGAGAGTAGCCCACAACTTATTAACAGCTGGGGAACAAGGATTACTGATCAAAATTGGTATCACAGTCTCTTAGTGGTTGAAGACACTTCTATAAAGACAATGCAGGCAATGAAGAGCTCCCTAACGCATACATTAAAACAACATAAAGATGTGGAAAATAAATGAAATATGCTATGTGGAACAGAAGATTGTAGAGTGAAGTCATCTGCTGAAAGGGAAGCTGAATCTAGTATTAATATGTTAATGCTCCAATATCTACCAATCCATTTGTTTCAATCTATTCTACTTGTCTGTCCTTGGGAGTTAATGGCAGGCAGCACAGCTCATCTCTCCCACGACTTGTGTTTTAGGTCATGGAACAAGGAAGTGAGTGTGCAGCTGCATCTGCCCCATTCTTCTTCTCACATCTATTTTCTAATCCTTTGCTGTCAGCATCAGTTACTGAAAAAACGCAAAGGCAAACATGGCAATGTGCAAGAGAGTATTAAGTAAATTACCTACAGGAAATTGCATTCTAATCCCAAAACTGTGCTTTCTCTTCTTTGTCATGTATATTTAGGGCAGAGGAACAGAAATTACCTACTGGTTGACGGGTACTGAGGACAAGAAATACAATCTCCCAACACCTCCTTCTGCGTAAGATAATCTTTTTATGTGAAAAGGGAGGAGAAATTCCCATTCTTTGCACTTTATCCTTTATTATTCCTCCTTGGCACTTGTGGATTTTTTATACCATTGAATTTGCCTTCAGTTGTTAGAGGCTTGATAGTATATGTGCATATAAACATGTAAATATTCATTACATGGGACTGTGTGAGTGCTGAAGGTTATCTATATAAATGTTTAGCAGGTTCTTTGCCTTGGAAAGGTTGTAAGACTTACAGGACAAGTTGCTGATGTGATAAGAGCAAGAGATGGACAGTAAAATTAAAAACATTAATATTCCCTCAAGTTTAGTCCTAGTGGCACCTGTGTGTCATACTACAGGAAGAGGATAACCACAACTGAGTGTGCAGCTCTGTTGTGCCTGTGAACTCTAGTGGAGGAATTGGTAAGAGGAATGAAACTTGCAGAATTTCAAGCACTGTTCTGCTACAAGAGGTGGACAAAGTTACTGTCCACCAAAGTACTGCACAGGAATATAGCCTTTAAAAATTAAACAAGAGCTTACTTTCTAACATTTAGAGAAGTTAACAATAAAAAAAATAGGAGGTTGATGTTCTGGAACTGAGCCATCATTTTGCATTAGAATTGAATAAAATACAGCAACAGCGGAAGTGATGTTTTTGAGCAACTATGCAAAATTGAAGTCAGGACAACTTGTTGCATTTTTTAGTGTATATTTTGATATGAGTACCTCTTTATTTCCTGCAAACTCACTAAATGTGGAAGTTCCTCACTTTCTGCTCTAAACACCTGTGTACAGTTGCTCTTCACTAAGTGGGAATTTGTTGCCACCTGCTTTAAAATGACAGTGTTTAATTACAAATTGAAGCAATGATATTGCAAATTGGTGTTTGCCAGATACATGGGGATCCCTTGTCCTGAAATGCATAAGTAAGTACAGCTTGCTTCTACTGTAAGTTTTGAGTCTTACAGTGTGTCCTTTGCACAAATAAAATTCTCTGTCCATTTATTCCCTAAGAGAAAAGAGGAGACTAAGTGGAATATGAGGGTTTTCTCAGGGTATTTGCAAAACAGAAATAATCAAATTTTTATCTGCTAAAGAATCTCATGAGCTTTGTTATTTTTTAAATGGAAAGTACAAGAGTTTGGGCTGAGCAGGAAATGCTGTCAAGACTACCTCATGATACGTCTCTTTTGTAAACTCAGAACTCCTTTTTTGAAACTAATATGATCTGTTGAGACCACCAGAATTATTGAATTGGCAATCTTCTGGAATCCAGCTATTGAAAGTACCTGTTGATCTGGATTGCAGTGATGTTTTTGTTTTTGCTTCGTCATATACGATTGCCCCTTAAAAATTGTCATATGTGGGGTACTCCACAAAAGCCAAATACACTGAAGAAATTTCTGAAACAATGGCAACTCTATTACTGAAGGCCACCTGAAGCTGAATAGTTAAAGTCCTGGTGCCAGTAATGGTGTTGAGAGCTACAAACTATTTTAGGATTGAATTTGTGTCTTCCTTTTTGTGCAAGTGATCATGACTTTTTAAGGTCAATAATAACACAGCTACAGATCTCTTGTGCAAAGACACTGATACATACTATCTGGAAAACTCACATGAAAATCCTGACTTCTGTTCCTAAATTCAGAACTGGAATTTGGTCCTGCCCACACTTTTTATCAGTAGTGTGTGATTGTCATTAAGATAAACATGGGAATAGAAATGTTTAAAAATCTCTAGGGACCTGAGGATCACCAAAAACATGTGAATCACTGAATTTTTTCCCCATCCTGTTGATTTTAGGGAGAATCAGCAGCGGTTACACGATGACTTAGCAGAGATGATAACCAATAGTCTTCAGAAAAGGGAAAATGAAGGATCCAAAGCACAGGAGCTTTCGCGGGTAGGTAGCCAGCGATCAGGTACCCTGGAATACCTGCAACTGGTCAGCACAGAGAATTTTACCACATATATTTAAAACTGGATGTCTAGTATGACTCAAAAAGCTGCAGCAACTCTCTGGACAACTTCATGTGGAGGCTGGAGGCTTGTAGACACAACTAGAGGAGAAAGAAAACACCTTTTCAAGCGTCCTTTTCAGTAAATCAAACCTCTCTTCACTGTAACATTGAAATTGTTGTATGACTTTGTTAGGACATATGCAGCATGATTAGAGGCAAATGAAAATGTTTGCACTTGAGTCTGGAAAATAGTGGGGGGTTTTGTTTTAGTTAGGTTTTTTTTTAAACTGTGATAGCCTGTTCAATAATCCACTTCTGAAAATATTCACAGCAAATCCTTAATTTGCCATGATCTTTAGATGTTGTATTTAATTTGTAATTTTTATTTGAAGAAAGCTTTGGTGTAATATATTTGAAAATATAATTAAATATATCATATGTAAAATCTGGATATGTTGCTATTTTGTTTCTTCTGCTGTTTTCCTCTGTGTTTCACATATTTTCTTGAATCAAGCTGACTTTGTTCAAGAGACAACACTTCTGTTATTTACATTGGGAGATTATTCCAGAAGTATGATTTGTAAAGTTTAGCTGAATCTCCTGGGCCTGAAAAATGAAACTCATTCATGCAAAACAAGACACTTTCATATCTTTTCACCAGTTCTGCTTCTGCCCTCAAAGAAGAAGTGAAACAGAAATTAAGGAAATAAAATTATCTGGACTTCTTAACCTCAGACCTTTTCAATTCAACTTTTGGATGCAGTTTTACAGTCAAGAAGGTTTTACTCAGATGACTCATTCTTCAACTGACACCGTGGCACTGGTATTACTAAACAGCTTTAAAAAGCAACAAAACGACAGGGGCTGCATGTAAAAGAAAATCAGCATTCACATGAAGAAATAACATCTCGTGAGTGAAGAACATCTGCTTTTGCAAGGGCCTTTTGTGCATTGTTGGCTTTCAAAGCAGAACTACTTTCACTGTTGTCAAATATTGGTCAGTATTCAAACAATAAAACTGGTGCAAAATCATTATTTTATAGTTTTGAACAGTATTTTTGCTCAACTAAACAACATTAAAAGAATTAAAAGAGAGCAACCCAGTTGCTTCTGTTTTTTCTTTCTAAGAGAAGCTGGCTTTGTAAGAACACATACACATTAAAAGAACAATGTAGATGTAAATAGATCTGAAGTGCAAAGATTACTGGAAAAAACCAATAATGAGATTCTGTAGGGCTTATACTCTTATCTAATAATAAATATAAATTCCTACACTCAGGAACATGATACAGACAAATGCAGAAACTGTGTACCCAACAGGCACAGCTTTCATATGATACATAACCCATCTGAAACTCAAACTGGCATTAATACCATACCATCCTCTGTGTCCTAATGGAAACATTCATTGGGATGAGGATAAAAAAAACCAAAAAACAAACCCTGATGTTCTAAAACTGGTATGCATTAAAAAGAGTATGAGTACAATAAAAATATAAAGTCTGCTATTTCCTACCTCATGGTGTCAATCCACAAGCTTTGTCTCTGTGTCTGTGTTCCTGGGTGTGACTGCTGCACTACTGGACACTGCTGGGCTATTCTGGTTTCTGTGGCTGAAACACTCAGCAAGTGTAGCTCCAATGTAGTGACAAGTGCTGGACTTGTCAAGCCTGAAGATGACCACTATGATTGCCCCAAGCAGAGCTGTTCTGATCTTTGAAGTGATACAAGTGATCTAACTCCTCTTTTTAAAAATAGTTTTATGGGTTCCTTGACACCCCTGAGATACAAATTATTTTAGAGCACATGTCTGCTGACATTGAGAAAATTACTGCAAAACAAGTGCTTAGTTTTCAGCAGCCCTTCTCTTTCCTGTGTTCTTCAGATTTAAAAATTTGTATAATTTTGTGAAGAGAAATAGTTACCTTAGCAATGAGTTGATGGACCCATCTTCTGGTAGATTTCTTTTTCACATGGTTCTGTCCATGCATGTATCTGTTACCTACACACCACAATAAAATCAACGTTGACTACATTTTTTTTTTAATCCTGGTTTCTGGTTTGAATGTCTGTTTTTTCCTTCTATGTGAAAAATAGCCCAGAACAAAGCGGTGATAGGTATGGAAGGATCACTGCAGCCTGGTGACACAGTGCTCTTACCCAGGGCTTGGGGCCAAGGCTTGCTACTTGGCCTGAACTGGTTGGCATGTGATCTTGTTATATGAGGCTATTACAGGCACCGGTATCATATTCAAACTGTCTTAACTAATTACTGAAACACATTACTGAAAGTCCAAATAATGGCCCTTTTCGGATAACGGCAGAATACCTAACACTGGGTGAGACAAAAACGCAGTGCCTCAAAACGGTCTGAATCACGGGCGCAAAGGAAAACCCCAAGGAAAGTTGTCTCTATCCGTAAACCCTAGGAAACGTTCTGTCCCTCATTTCTTCTGCTGGGACACACAGAGCAGTTTGCTGTTCCCAGCAGGGCTGAAAGCTGCCCTTCCTGTGATGCAAAACGCTTATTTTGACAAGGCATCGCCCAACTCCCCTTGGGTCTTTTCGCAGGCCGTTCTTGGTAAACCTTCGCCCCTCTAAGGTTAATCACCCTCGGGAAGTCCAGGGACGCCACAGGCACCTGCCTGGGGACCCGCCTTCACTACCTTGCGAGGCCGGACCTCGGCCAGGAGTGATTCCCACACCTCAGCCAGTCCTTGGGGTCTCCAAACCCGTATCGGGGTAGAAAAGATGCCGGCGCTCCCGGGGCACATCCCGGCGGCCGGTCCGGGGAACAACCGTCTCCGGCACGGCCACCTCCAGCACGGGGCGCCGCGGCCGGGGCGGGCGGCGGAGGAGGCGGGGGCAGCGGCGAGACCTGCCCTGAGCGAGGGAACTTCTTAAAGTCCCGCCGCCTCCTGGCGCTCGGAGGAGTCGTGGGAGAGCGGCGGCATGGCCCGGGCGGGCGGTGGTGTGTGCCGCTGCTGCTGGGCGCTCGTCCTCCTGTGGGCGGCGGCGGGCGGCCGCGCAGGTGAGGCGAGCGGGGGCGCGGGGGGTGGCCGGCCAAAGCTCCCTCGCCGAGATGAGGAGGACGAAAGGAGGCACCGGAGCCGCCCCGCCAGTGCCCCCAGCCGCGGGGTTGCCAGGCGGTCGGGAGGGGTAGCCCGGCCCGGGCTCGGCGGCGGAGGCAGCGCGGCTGTCCCGGGGTACCGCCGGGCTCCGCGCCCCGCCTGTGGCAGCCGCGCCTTCGCCCCGTGCTGCCTGGGACGCGGGTGCGAGGCCCCCGGGCCCCCGCTCCCCACGGCGGGACCCTGCAGGCCGGGCTGGCTCCGGCCCCCTCAGGGTCTGCTCCGGGAGCACCTCGTGCCCGGCGGCCCGGCCGTGCTGCCTCGTGGGTGTTCGGTGCCGGCGCTTTCTAAACATCCTCCCAGTTCCCAGAAGGGGCGCGGGGAATCAAACTGAGGACCCAACAAGTGGGAAATTGCCTTGAGCTCCCAGCCGAGCTGGTTTTCAGTGTCATATGCGGGCACGGGAATTGTTCAGGATGAAGACTTCGTTGTGGTGCTGTGGCCTACAGCAGGCTGCAGCTTGTGACTAACAGAGTTTTAGTGCTGCCTTGTGGGGTGTAGGTCACGGTCTGTGCTTCAGAACTCGTACGGAATCCCAGAATGGTTTCAGTTGGAAGGGACCTTACAGATCATCTTGTTCCAACCACGCTGCCTCGGGCAGGGACACAGTATCTCGGTCTTGTGATGCTTTCAATGAATTCTGAAGGTTTTAAGGGCTGGATTCGGTGCTTATCCTCCAGGAATTTCCCAGTTAATGTATGAAGTGCCACAAACCAAGGAGAAATTGTTGTTTCAATGTGTGCAAAATGCTATGAGCGTGTCATTTTGTGGGCAGTCCTATCTCATCTTGCAGACATACTTCCAAAACTTTACCTGGATCAGCAAAAACTTCATTTAGGAGGACGGAAGGAAGGGTCAGCTGTAAATTGTCGAGAGGAAATGAAGTTTAGGGTATGAGGTAGTTTCACCTAATGCCCAACTGATTTCTAACATTGTAATTGCGTTGCTGGTAGAAAACTACAAAGGAGCAAATAGAAGTGCCTTTAGGCTATTTAATAGAGTAAATGACTTTCAACATTGTGAATTGTCTAGATTCCGTTGTTTGGGTTTTTTTAATAGGTTCATTGTTCTTTAGTACTTTGAATGCCTTGGAGATTATTTATCATACACTTTGGAAAATGTTTCTAGAGAATGTTCTTTAATATGACTTAAATTGAGGTGCTCTGAGATTAGTGAAGCTACTTGTTGAATTGCTATTTTTGTTTTCTCTGGGTGACCTATACTAGGTACCTATAACTGTTTTGGCAAATTTGCCTCATTTGCTAAGCTTTACTAGTAAGTATTCTTGTGACCATGAGAACCATACAAGACTGAAACTCTTAATTGATAGGTCACATTTGAATATTGCTTTTCACTGATGTAAGCACAAATCAGGGCATTGGGCTTCAAATGACAGGCCTGTTGGAAGCAAATTGAAAAATTACTTAGACCTGAAATGCATGAGGAAATAGGATAAATTAAGGACAGTAGAATAGAAAATACAAATAGCTTATATTCAGGCAGATCAGGAAAGCATTTACACCTTTATTTGAAAATTACTGGGCTTCATGTTAATTTCTTGTGTGGTTTAAACTAAAGAAGCCCTTGAAATACTTTTGTAACAGATTCCAATCATAATTGTATATTGAAATCTCCCTTGTTCTTTAGAGTTATACAGCCTTTTAAAAATAGTTAAAAGGATGCTTCTAAAAAAATAAACACATGGATAGGCAGGATCAGAGGAGTGCCACAAAGATGGTCAGAGTGATGGAACACCTCTCCTACAAAGACAGACTGAGGGGAACTGGGGTTGTTCAGCCTGGAGAGACCTTATTGCAGCCTTCCAGTACCTGGAGGGGGATTATAAAAAGGAGGAAGATGGACTTTTTATACGAGCAGGTAGTGACAGAACAAGGGCTAGTGGTTTTAGACGGAAGGAGGGCAGATTGAGATTAGATACAGGAAGAAATTCTTTACTGTGAGGGTGGTGAGGCACGGCACAGGCTGCCCAAGTAAGTTGTGGATGCCCATCCCTGGAAATGTAAAAGGGCAGGTTGGATGGGGCCCTGAGCAACCTGGACTAGTGAAAGGTGACTGGGCCTATGGCAGGGAGGTTGGAAGGAGATGATTTTTAAGGTCACTTCCAAACCTTAACATTCAATGATTCTATGCATTTTTTAATGGAAAAATAGGTCAAGCTCTTTAAATTAAAACATTGAACAGAAACACTCTTATTATGGTTGACCTGAAATATTTAAATGCTGTACTGTGATAATATAGTCTTTACTACTGAACATTAGTTGTAGGGGAGGGTATGCTGAAATCAAATGTACAATTTTGTTCTAGTTTTTTTTTTTGTATTTTGAAGTGATGCAAAACTAGTTTTCAGTGAAACAGGAGAGTGATATCTTCCCTATTTAGTGGAAAGTTTATAGGCAGAATCTATGAAGAACACCTCTACAAAAAAATAGTTTCACATTTGGAAAGCCACAGAAAAAAAATAGTAGTTAAATTAGTAGTTAAGGAAACCAGTAGTTTTCATATTAGTAGGAGATGCTCACAATTGTTAATTTAGCTTGTTACCTGTGAACTAACCAGTGTTCCATTGCTTGTGAGTTGGTTTGCTTGGCAGACTAAGGAAAAATACGAATATTATTTCTCACCCCCGGACCTTGTAGCTCTTTCATCTGCAAGGAAAAGAGCTCTACTCATTTCTCTAATTATAAAGTCCAGTAGCCTGACTTGATATGCATATCTTTTAAAACCAACTTATAGCTGGGAAAGCCTAAGGAAAAGCAGCTGTTGCATATTGCCAAACAAATCTTACTGGTGTTCCTAATGCATGCCAAGTGTTATTTTTTGGCTGTAATTTATTTAATAATTATTAGTAATAGTGTGCTTGTTAGATTGTGTTGGGCCATCTCTGTACTGCTTTTCTTTAATTTTTCATCTTCTCTGTCAATTCTGTTCTTTTATTGCAAGTTGCTGCCATTCCTTCATGTCTTCTTCACCATCTGCTTTTCTTGTGTCTCATCTCATGTCAGTCCTCTTAGTATTTCCTTTAATTGCTTGTTTCATATGCTAATGCACATGTATGTATTTCTACTCTCTGGTTGCCACCAAGTAAAAGACAATGTCCAGTTTTAACGTAACTTTCGAAATGGCTGTAGTGATCCCAAAAGAGAACAGATTTGGTGTTTCAGCTTAAAACCCAAAGGGACTGCTACCACCTCCTATATTCCTGGTTGAATATCCTTTTCCCATTATTTAGGGAATAATTTTGACAGAAAGCAGATATTTCTCACTTGCTGTAGAAATTCCTGCACTCTCCCAGCAGGAGAGTGTTTCTCCTCCCTGTTTCTTGATCTATCTTTGGCAGAAGGGTTGATGCAGCTTGAAAAGGAGGCTTCCTCCCAGTCCCAGAAAGGAGAAGGAACTCCTTTTTCCAGGCTTGTTCTGTCATTGCACTTCTGCACGTCTCTCTCCCACCCCACTGGTGGTTGTGATGAAACTCTCTAGTGCTGATGCTCTGCAGTTCTCCTGGCTGGCTTGTGGAGGGGAAGGGTAATTCCACTGGCCCACCCTATCCCCTGGGATTTTGACTTGTTCATTGCAGTAGATAGTGTGCTTTGGTGTGTTATTGAGGTTATTCTAAGCAACACTGTTGTGGAATAGTTACAGATTATCATGGTCTTTGATTCATTGGAGTTCTAGTAGGCTGAACACTTGGAAGTCTTAACTTTAATGATGAAAGGATGATTTATAGGTTCATGGAGATACTGCATTTGTTTTATATGCAAAAATTGACCAGTATGACTGCTGGGATGAGAGGTGCTAGGGCCCCTGCCTCACCCTCCAAAAATAAATGTAAAAATGCCAATATTATTCAATAGGAAGGCTCCTGTTTTTTTCAGAACTCAAACAGAAGTGTTTGAAAATGGGCACGTGCTTCTTGTATATCTATATTCCATGTTATACTTCTGGATCATTTTCTTGGCAAAGGCAATCCTGCTCGTTTAGATCAATACAGAATAAAATTGTAATAGATTAGCTGGTACAAAATGCTTTGATTACATTGTAGTGTAGACAGGTTTATAAGCTTGTAGTTGTAACTCCAACTGCAAGGTGAAATGAGATGATGAGTCAATCAAAAGAAAAAGCCGTAATGGGAAATAGTGGTTTCTGGCATTGTTGTTAAACTTTAACAGCTACCTTGATGCTATTCCTTTAAAGGCCTCTCAAGGTCTGTTGCAAATTATCCTGTAATTTAATGTTTCCCCTTTTTTCCCATCCTCTTTGAGTCCTGGTTTTCTTCAGATTAAATTTGTCACGTAGGGAAGCTGGAACAGGGCAAACTCCAGGGGTAATTCAAAAGTTTGTTCAGACTTTTGAAAATAGCTCTGCATGTTCATGCTCTGGCAGAGCATAAAACAAAGGAACCCTGCCTGCTGTGTAAGAGTACCTGTGTCAGATGGGTCTGTCTGGCTTTGGCATCAAATTTCTTTTCCAAAGGAAAGCAGCAGCTATTTTGCTTTAGGCAGACACAGTTTCTGTATAGGTGTAATAGGTATTCTGACAAACCTATTTAGCTTGCAGGCACTAATAGCAATACCCAGCTGCTCTGATTCCTGTTGAATTCCAGCCACCTCTCCACAGCCTCCTGAAGAGATGGAAAGATGATCATGGTTTGCCTTACTTTGTTCTTTCTCTTTTTATCCGTTCCTCAACATCTTTGTTTACTGTGCAAGTAGTCTCTCCTCTGCCCTGCAATGGGCAAGTTGGAATCATCCCACCCATTTACTGCTGGACAGGCGGGTTGTGTTCTGCTTTGACCCCTTGCATCATTCCCTCACAGAACTTCCTATTCCCTGACTTTTTTGGTATGTAAGCTTTAGCTTTGTAAGGTAGGCTTTGGCTTTCATCAGGGATGACCTTTATCAGCCTGCTCTTCTGTTCACAGGTTTTTCAGTCTGAGTGATTCCCATGTTTACTTTTAATCTAAAGTAGAAATTATTGCTTCTATTACTAGAAGATAGATAAGGAGATAACAGAAGACTAAGCTCATAGCTGCTTGAAGAGTTACTGAAAGTCTGTTGTGTCTGTCCTTTAAATAGCCTCAGTACTTGGCAGATGAAAAATGTGTTTTTAAGCACTGTGTTCCAAGTCCCTGAAATTACTTCATCTCTGAATAAAGTCACGTAACAACTTATTTTCATAGAATGTGGAAAAAGCAAAGTTCTTTCACTACTAAAATTCTGGTTCTGCCAATGCATTTTCTGTTCCCATGAGAAGTGTCTCTAGTATGTCATGAAGACTGACGTAGTGCACAGTGGTACAAAGCCTAGCTGGAGACTGGTAACAAGTGGTTTGTGCCAGTGGTTGATACTGGTCAGCATCTTCCTTGATGACCTCGGTGATGGAGCAGTGTTCCCTCAGCAGGTTTACTGATGATGTGCCAGAGGGCTGTGCAGTCTTTCAGAAGGGCTGTTGATGAATTTATCCCTTAAAACTTTTCAAATTATTCTGGGACCTCTGACATACGATTTTTTAACTCTTCTCACAGTGATGTAGTAGTGATTTGATCAGACGTGCATAGAGAGCTGATGTAATCACAGCCCATCTTAGGGAGGATTCAATTAGAATTGTAGGGTGTGGAACTTTTTTGATTTTGTTGTAAGAAAGCAGTTACCTTGCTCTTTGTTCTTCATCTTTGCAGGATTAAAACACAAATAATCAAGAATGTTTTCTAAAACAGCAGTCCAAATGGAACTCTGAGAAGTCTATTGCCCTTCCTTTGTGTTCGTATCATGCTTGGGATCAATTCTATTTCAGATGGATGATCAACACTGTACCTTGTAAAGGATTGCATACCTGCTGTGCTTTTGTCTTTAGGTTTGTGATCCACTGAGTCCTAGTGCTTCTGTTATGCCATCTCAGGGATTGGCTCCCTAGATGGTCGGTGTTAGAAAGCTTTTGGAAATTTTTAAATCTTTAGGTGGAAAATTAAGTCAACAGTCATTTTTAATCCTTTGCAGTTGGTAAGGTGTGCTGTCTTCTAAAGCTGCTTTCAGTAAGATTTGTATAGATTGTCGTCTGGGCCAGGTAAGGAAATACTTCTCAGAGTTTTATGTCAACACTCTGCTATGCTGGAGCTGTACACTGAATGAGTTGTAGGTAACTTCCAGAAGAATAACATGAGAATGTTTAGCTGTGAGCTTTTGTAAAACTCCAGTTAGTCCTCATGCCCTCTTTCAGTACATTAGCGTTAGTGTTGATCTCTGTAAGAGAACTATGCCTGATGGAAAGCTATGAAATTAACTTTTTTTAATTGCCAAAATACTGTCTTGACATTTCAGTATTGCATAGGAAACAACTACTTATGTTTGTTTCCCTTATATCCTTTCTTCTCCACCACAGAACTCCGCTATGCAACTGCGTACTGGAACAGAGCTGAAAAAATACTTCAGGTCAAGAATGCGCTGGACAGGAGTGGAGATGCTTATGGCTTCTACAACAACAGTCTGCAGACAACAGGCTGGGGAGTCCTGGAGATCAGAGCAGGCTATGGCTCTCAGACCTTAAGCAATGAAGATATTATGTATGTTGCTGGCTTCTTGGAAGGCTATCTCACAGCTCCGTAAGTACCTCAGGAAGCAGCTCAATTCATGACAGTTCCAGTGGATTTCTGTACTTGTGAGGTTGTTTGCTTTCATTGTCCTAAATTCCTTTTCATTTAAACTAGTGATACATTTTGCATCTGTGTGCTAGTCTTTTAATTAGTAGCAGGTACAAAGTATAGCTTCTTCATTATGAGATCAGGATGTACCCTCTCCTTCTCATCCTGCAGGATCTCCCAACACTTTGGTGGGATAGATGGATACTGTATCTGTATTACTGCTTGAGTAATGTAATCACAAAATAATGTAAATGTAAGGAAGTGCATAAGGAGTAGCAAAAAGTGTGGTTATTTCCCCAGGTTGTAGTTTAGTGGCTGATAAGGCATTTGAGAGCAGATCATTCAGGGAGCAATGTTGCTAGCAAGGTCTGCAGGGCTTCCTTACTGATATTTTTCAGCAAATATTGTCAAGAAACTGCTGGAGAGCAGATACTGAAACTTCACAGCATGGGGAGTTGTCTTGACCAACTTTAAAAAATATATATACACTATAGGCCTGAAGGCAGACTGGGGTGTGTCTAGAAGGGTTAGTGTTCTCCTGAAAGCCCCGAGGGACTGAGCCTTTCCCACAGTGCACATCTATGAAAAGTGAGAGAATTTTGTACTTGTTACAAATCCAGTGCAGGGTTTTTTCCCTAAAATAAAACAAACAGAAAAATCCATAACCCCAAACAATAGCCAACCAAAAAAAACTAACCGAACTTTGTTCTTTCCATGGCTAAGATTGAAGACAGAATGACACTATGAAATACTGATAGCAGATGGTGGTGCTAGGTTGGACTTGATGATCTTAAGGGTCTTTTCCAATCTTCTGAGAGATTCCATGGTTCTCTATAGCTGGTGATACAGTTAAGAACATGACATGTGGCTTGTTGTTGAACAAGCTCCATCTTTTGCTCTGTCAACACAGTCATAGGAAAAGAAAAATGCCAAAATTCTGATGCTGGGAGAAGTTTGTGATGGTTGCTGAGACTTGACTTTTTGGCTTCACTTACTTTGCTTTCAGAACACTGAAATAAATACCCATAGACTGTGTTGCACAGACCAGCAAGAGAAGGTTGTCTGCTGAACATTTGTCAGATACAGCTGCTGGACAAGGTTATATTCATTTAATTAGTAAGATGTTTCAAGATCAGTTTATATTTATGGATAGTTCTCTGAGCATATGGTAATGTGATTCTCTACTAAGTTTTGCTGGTGAGGTACCTAGGTCTCTGGAAGTATATAAAGGAAATTAAATAAAGTAATATTTCTCAATAACAAAACACTTCTGAGGGAGTGAAGGAGTCCTAAAGTTCATAGTACACAACCTGTACTCCAGACAGGAAAGGAAATTAAGTTCATGAGAGATCTGTTGTTGGGTTATTTGGTGTGGGAGGTTGCCTTGCACTGTTCGGTCAGTTTATGTAAACTATCCCTGAATCTGGGGAATGCTAGCATTACATTTAGAATATTGTTAAAATTAGGTATTGTTCAACAGGTTTTTTCCCTAAGGCTTTACGTAGGTGTGTTAATCAATAGGTGATTAAGCTTAAGTTTTGTTTAGTACAGGTAGCCCAGTCCATGCTAAGCTCAATTAGATGGCAAGTAGTGCTGTAGTAGGAACAACTCACACCCCTTCTTCTTCTGCCTCCACAGTAGATTTATGCATCTTCCTGGGTTTGAAACAAACTTAAGTATGTGTCTGTTCCTTTTAATGTGGTCTGAATGTGAAACAGTGTCTGGAGGGATTTATCTGTTGTCTTATTCTAGGCTAACTTTTAGAGGAAGGAGGTTTTCTCCCCTTTTTTTTTTTCCCATGTGTGTTAAGTGAAGATTAACAGAAGTTAAGTTATCCAAGTTATTCTGCTCAAGCCTTTTGCCTTCTGCAGGTCATGTGCTTACTGAGTTTTGTTTCTAGCCCTGGCTGCTGTTACTCTAGGGCTAGCAGCTCTAGCACTGAGTGGCCCTTTGTGAATAAGTGGATATAGCAGAACTAGTAATGAGCAGCAGTGAAGCTGAGGGCTTGTATTAATATGGAAAAGTACGGTTTGAGACTTAGGCTTTTAAGCAAAATGGGAAATTCAGCTGTTTGAAAGGAAATTAAGTGCAAGAGTGGGTTAAGATGCAAAACCAGAAGTAGCCAAAGCCTGTCTTTTCTGGGGAAACTTTTTGGGAAAATGCACCAAGAAATTCCCTGGCAAGTGCAAAACCTGAAAATGCTTGCTGTCAATAAAATGATTATCAAATATTATACATACTGTCTGAGTTTAATTTCTGTGGCTATTTCTTTGCCTCATTGTCTATCTTTACCTGCAGTGCAAGAGTATTTCTCACTGGGAGTTACAAACAAGTTTTTTCTGTCAGGTTGTGTAAAACTATTTTGGATAAAGAAGGCTTTTCCAGAAGCTAATACCTTCTGAAAATGTTTCAGGTAAAGAACAGAGATGAAATAGTGATGTACTCTCTTGACCCTTGTTAAGACAGAGAACCTACTACTTCAGGTTTAGTTTCATGACCTTGGTGGGTTTCTATTTGCCAAATTGCAACTAATGAATCCTTTTATAGACTGCTTGCAATTTCCTAAATTGCAGGAGAAGTGAGAACTCCCTAAGTCTGCAGATGTTAAGATTGCACTCAGAACTCCATTTCTCCTTCATCTTGCCTAGAAATTTCGAGAATCCTAATTAACATGCAGGCAGATGTTCTTATCTGTGGGACAGTTAAACAAGTCTTCTGAAGTATAACTGGGAAACAGCCTTTCTTAGTCAATAACTCTATTCCCATCACACTGCCTGGCCCATTTAGCCTGTTTTAGGGAAACTCTAGCACCATCACAACTTTCCTTAGAGAAGGCATCTCTAAACACTCTCATTCTACTTTTGCACACGTTGGTGTCCACAGCTCCAGCTTCCCTTTTATGTTCTTGGTAAGAACAAGGGAGAGTGTAGGTATGTGTTTAGCTTTGGGGAAGGCTTTATTTGCATTGCCAGCCACTTAGCTGCTGGAGTAAAGACCCTTATGTGACTTACCTGTACAAGCACCTCAGGTGATTCAGGCACAGCCTTCCAATGTGAAAGCATTGGGTGTGCTTGGCAATTGAAGACCTTTTTCGTACATGGCTACCTATAGTCTGAACAATTCCATGGTCTCCAGCTTTCTTGCATCCATATGTGGTAAAGACTCCATGAAGCAGACGCAGGGTGGCTCTTTGCAGAAATCCTAGAAGTCCTACTAGGAAGAGCTCTGATGTGATGCATTGATAGGATGGAAATGTTGGTGCCTGAGCCCATGTTGAAGTACGGCTTCCTCCAGAAGCTGTTGGATGAGCAGGAGGCCCAACTTGGCCTGCAATTTGGAGATCTTCAGGAATTCTCAGCTAGCTCAGATCTGACGTTACTCTTAAAGCATGAAGGAGAGTTTCCAGACACAGCTAGGCCTTTAACATGTAAGCAAAAGGATGACAAAGTATCTCTCTTTAAAGTATATGCCTTGCCTATAGTGGGAAACTAAATAGTCTGTAAAATAATGAGATTTAAAAAAAAATCAAAATATAAAACATGCTAGAACTGTTTTATCTTGGATTACTGGGGCATAATTAATTTCAGCTCTAACTGTAAAGATCAGTGGTAGAAAAAGCAATAGTCAGACCAGTGTTCCAGTGATGGCAGAAATGTAAGTCTTCTCTAGAGCATGCTTCATCTTTCTAGTGTTGACACCTGATTCAAAGTATGAGAGTATCCATATGTTTTTAAAATGCCTAGTTAGACATTGGATAAATTGAATCCTAGTGTCTGTAGTGTCTGGGGATCCAAACACTTGTTTTTATCCCAAATCTCTCACCTTTCTGCAAAGTCCAGTAATATAATCTAGCCAAGGTACTTGCTCTCTTCCTTAGGTATGAATTTCCTTTCCCCATTTCTAACAGAGAAGTGTTAATGAGGCCTGACTTTACTTAGTGGCAGAACACATCTAAATCTGTGACATTATTTTAAATCAATTCCAGCTGGGACATGCCAGGTGCCTAAAACAGTATTTAAATTTGAAGCAACATTAGTTTTACTCTTTCCTCATATAGCCTCAGCTGATCAGAGTCCTGTCATCTTCCTTGCTAATTTAAATAAGGAGGACTCTGCTTTTCTGGTTTTAGGCTTGGAATTCTTGTCCCAGATTTGCAATTCCTTGTGTTTGGCCTTAGATGTAGTTGCAAAGCCTTACTGTAGTGATCCAGTTTAATTCAGAGAATAATGCCCTTACAAAACACACAAGTCATGCACATAGAAGCTTTGTTAAAGCAAAAGAAAAAGCTGAAGAGAGCAACTGGGGAAAAAATTCTTGATAACCATGGTCATTAAAAAAAAATCAATTCCAGGAATTGTCTGTCCTCTGTTAGCAAATAAGAGTGAAAGCCATTAAAGAAGGTGTTTTCAGTCACAATTCTAACCTAACCCAGTCTCTACATCAATCATGACAGCTTAAGGATACTACTGATGTAAAATCTGCCTTGTGTTGCATACCCTCTGAGTGCAAAATAGAGAGTGGAGCTGATGGTTGAGTTGGAAGCCTGATCATTTGTCCTGGCTTAGGCAGTGGTTAGGTCAGTATCCTGGCTGGATTTTGTCTTCCTCATCTGGCTCTAATCCCTAAATGATCATCTGCCAGATGAACCAATTTGTGCTATTTGCTCCTCTTTAGTGACATGAGACTCTGATTTCTAGTATAGAGTATGTTATGTTCTAGTTCCCTTCTTAAAATTACTTGGGATTTTTATTTGCCAAATTCTCTGTGAATATGAAGGGGTGGAGAATATTGATCTGTTTCTCCAATTGTCTTGCTGTCTTCTGGAAGCAGGTTATGATATTTTATGTAGTCTTGCCTTACATGGGAGACAGAAAACTCTAGAACTAAAATTGTTGCTGGAGCTGCAGTTTTGTGAAAAATGTAATGGTGCAAAGCTATTGAATGCTCCCCTCTTGTCCCAGCATCTCCCTTCCACAGCCTAATTCAAGCTACAAATAAAAACAAATCACATTTTTGCTGGATTACTGTTTTGCCTGAATGTGTGAGACAATTAGATTTGATTGTGAGAATGGTACCAGAGCTGAGATAAGAAGCAGCAGGATCATGTTATCAAGTTCATGCAATTGTCTGGGAATGGGGCAAGGGACAGAAAGAAGGGAGAAGGTCAGTAGATGGTTCTCTAGTTATCAGCAAACTGTTCTATTATCTCTATCTTTATTCTCTAATTATGCCCTGAAGGAAACTGGGAAGAGCTCCTGTCTGCATCCCTCCCAGAAAAAGCTGCTCTCATAAGTTTTATTACAGGAATTTTGCCCTGCTGGCATGTGCTTTCCTTGAGGCTGGTATCTCTGCTTCTCAGGGCTGTTTTCTTTCTCTCAGCACTTGGTAGGAGATAAATGTACTGTTGATGGATGTAATTCTATCTCTATCAACTCCAGACCTCAGTGAAATAATTCTCTGCTGGTGTCCCTTTTATTTTTTTAATTTAATCAGTGACTGAAAAAAATGTTAAGTTTGATTCACATTAAGTGGAATGTTGAAGTTTTATTTTAGCTTGAATCAGACAATTACATTTCGGCTAAAATGGAAGGGGTGACTTTAATTCTGGGCTTCTGAGCATTTTTAAACAATTGATTTCATCTTGAAGTACTTCATTTCAAGAAAACAAACAAAAAAGTCCTAACCAACAAGCAACAAAGCCCTTTCAACCTTTGTTTTTAATAGTTAATGTGGATAAAACAGCTAACTGAATTCAGCAACAGAAAAAAGCCACAGGAATTTTGGTCTCCATAAAGCTGAATCTATTTAGGGCTGCCATGAGTGGGAGTTTCTGTGGTGATGTGTAGGATCATCTTATACACACTTAAAAATGGAGATACTTAGCTTAAACGGAAAGGAACATGGTTACTGGCAAGTAAAACCTGCTAGATATTGTGCTTAAATTCTCTCTCTGAAGTGTGAAATGAACTGAGTCAGCAAATTATATTACCTTTGCCTCTGTGGTTTTTTTGATTCCAAATAGCATAGGTCTCCAGAAAACTATTTTTGTTGTGCTTAAATTAATGTGCTAATGCTTTCAAGATGCTGTTGGCCTACAGATATTCCCTGAATGTACAGTTTTGTTATGAAGTAGTTCAATATAATTTTTTCTTATGTTCTTTCCATTGTGCAGCAGTATGAGCAGGCATTAGCAAAGTAATTTATTTTAAGTCACATCTTAACAATTCTTTTATGTTACTTTTGCTATTTGTCATGCACTGGATTGTTTTTTATGAGTAGGAAAAACTTACTTTGTAGACTGTGTTGCTTGTCTGTCAAGGCATGTTAATTAACTGGTTGGTACACAGAAGATGCAAAGGAATAACTCCTGTTACTCTTGTTCTTTCAGACAGATGTATGACCATGCTGCAAATATGTATCCACAGCTAATTAAGACTCCCACCATTCGAAGAGGAGTTCAGAATTTTATGGCGTATGTATTTATTTGCTAAAAATAAATCAGTCAAGACTTGGAGTTGAAGGATGACAGAATTTTCAACCTTTTTTTATTCTCTTCCTTATGGGCTGAGGAAAACATATGCTTCCTTTCCCTCTGATTGAATGCCATTATTATTAAAAGAAATTCTAAATATCCATGAAGAAATGCATATACCCTTCCCTAATTCTGATTATTTCAAACAAATGCTTAAAACCATTGCTAACAAAGGGTAGGGAAAATCTCAATGGACTCTGAAGGTCATTCTAGGAAAATTCCTTTCTTGAAAAGCTGATATTTTCAATTTTACACTGAACAGTGGTCTTCTGGCACCTTAGTCTTTTTAGCATTGTGCATCCTTTTCTTCTGTTAGATTAGTATTTTATTCTACCACCAATTTAAATTCTATTCTAATCAAAGAAGTCGTGATTCACTTTTCACTCTAGCTATAAAAATCAAAAGTAAGAATAAGTGTAGCTGCTTGAATAATGCAGCTATACTGGTAGGGAAACTACAACAGAAGAAGAACCAGGCCAGGTACTGGGAAACTCAGCTGTGATTATCAATTATTTTAATCTCCTTAGACTTGTGTTTTTATTACATTACAAATACCTGTGTGAAATGGTCACTTCTGGGGACTATTTTTTTCTGTCTTTGCCTTGTCTTCCCCTTTCCGTAAGGGGTTGAATATCTGACTGTTACTGGTGTGCATATATAAAGTTAATTGGTTTTAGCTTATCCAAAAAATAGAACAAAGAATCTTAGTGCTCCCTTGCTATCATTTTTCAGCATTGCTGTGCTCCTCCTTATGAGAAAAATGGGGTAGCTACTGTATCGATGTGTATGTGTTTTTTCCTGGAATGATACAGCATAGCAGCTGTATTCCCCAGGATGCATTGTTGGAAGAAGGGGGCAATACAAGGTGGCCTTGTATTGCTTTTCTATTGCCTCTATCCTCAACTCCTGCATCACTGCATTACTTTATAGCAGTTTTGCAATATGGATTGCTGTGTTATCTTGGAAGTCCTTAGCCCTAAATGCTTGGACCATATCCCTATTTCCTTGGACATACTTCTTGCATCTTGTTGTTTCTAGAAAGCTAACTCTGGTTGGTTTTCTCACCCATATGCTGCTGGAAGAGTTTGCTTCCTTTACAGGTTTGTCCTCTCTATTTTGCTACTTTACATAGTGCTGGGTGGATAGATACAGGAGGGTGGAAGAGGCCAGCATCTGATCCTCATTTCCTGTGGCTCTTTTGTGGCCCTGTGTGCACAGCAAAAGAGAGAATTCTGAGAAATCCTTATGATGTTGGTGACTCTTGCCCTAGGGTCTGTTCACTTGTGTTGCCTCATGCCCTAAACCTGGGTGATTTGGCTCTTCACTGGATCTGGCGCAGGGTACAGTTGTTTGGCCTCCCACCTGTTATTCAGAGGAGCAAATATGTGTTTCTCAGGCAATGTTTGAGCACGACCAGCAGAAAGCCTTCATTGCACTTGAACCTGGGGGAGAGAGGGAGGCTCTTCAAATGTCAGTCTATTTTTATTCTTAAATGGATATTTAAAAGGGAATGTTTCATCTGACCTATCAAACACTTGTTTCCCTTTAACTGACTAGATCTGCTATAGCAAAATCCTCCACAAACATGAAGTCCAGTTCCTTCTTTGACACTAAAATCTGGTAGAGGCACATGATTGGAGGGTATTTTGCTTAAGTCTGAACATTTACACTTGGAGGATATAGTGCTTATATCTGCAGGATTTCCAAAGCGTGATTTGCCTCAAATCTTTAGTAAGAATGGACCATCTGGGTCATAATGTATTTGTCCCTTCCCTGCATTATCAATTATACTCTAAAAAAACCCAAGAAAACCCCAACCTGTTTGTTCCTCTGCAGGAAGCAAGATCAATGGACAAGACAACAAATCAGAAATAATAAGGATGACCCATTTTGGAGGCATGCTGGCTATATTATTGCACAGTTGGATGGTCTGTACATGGGAGCCCTCGAGTGGGCTAAACTGCATAAACTAACAGTAAGACTGCTGCACCTCTTTTTCAGTAGCTGGGGCTGGGATGTCAGTGGACAAACATGGGAGAAGGGGGATCCACTTTTTAAAAATAAAAAACAGAAGTAGGATACTTAGTGGCAAGTAGGCATTCTGCATGCCATTCTGCTAAGTCTTTAGTGGCTGTTCAGTGCAGATAATGTGACTGAGCACTTGGGCCATGTAACCACAGATTCTTCACAAGGGGCTTGGAACTGTGGGCACTCACGTGGTGATTAAGCTGGGGGTGGCTTTTGGATCCATGTGAATGTTGGAAGGACAGACACTTCTAAAGTGTTTATTGCTGTCACTTTACAATTGTTATTAAGCAAATGACCATTTAGGTATAAAGAGTACCTGCAACAGCACAAATTAAAGCTTTCATTCTTATTTCCAAGCATTAGATTTCAAATCCTAAAAGCCTTTCTATCTTAGAGTACATTTTACTTTACTAAATGACTTCTCCTTTTCTGCCTTTTAAGTCTCAAAAATATATGGTTACAAAAGATGTGGTCTGTGTTGTGGCAGGTCAGATGGGATAGATTTTGAGGTTTTGTTGGGTGGTGGTGTAGTTGGTTTTCTTTGTGTTTTTTCATAATTTGTTTTTCTTTCATTTCAATTAGAATTGTATTCCAGATCATCAGCTTGTTTGTAATAGCAGAACTCCTTTAACTCCATTAGAGATATGGCCAGCAATTTTAATGTTGTCCTGAAGTCTAATATCTAATAGGTTTTTCAGTGTAAGAGGAAGGACTTGAGTAATTGTAGTTGACCTTCTTACCTAGGTTAATCATACCAAGAATTTTGAGAAGTTGGGAGTTCTGAATTGTAAACAGTTGCATTTTAGTAAAATGTACATCTTTCTTGCATAGAAGTCACTCTGGGGCTTTCATGAATGGGGAGCCAGATCAAACTGGGAAAAAAAAAAAGGGTTTGTAATAATAATCCATCCCGAGGGACCTGAGATTGTAGGGGAAAACACTAGAAACCTTGACTTTCTAGGAAAAGAACACTATTAATATCCTTTTGTAACCACTGTATCTGAAGAGCCCTGTCAAGCTCATCAGTTTTTTGGGGATTTTTTACTGCTTCAGAATCTTTCAGATTCATGTGGAGAGAAGGGAAAAGTACTTCTTTGTAATAGGCATGTCCTGCATGCAAAGTGTGTTCCCTGATGCTTGCTTATTTAACTATGCGTTTGATACTGAAAAGCACTGACCTCTGAAGTGTTTGAATAATTTTTATCCTCTTTTTAGAGATCTCACTAGCATGTGTATATAAAAATGGTGCATTTGGTGAAAGTTCAGATGTGTGGTTCAGGCTGAAGTATTTGTGTCCTCCATTCTTGAATTACATGCATGACATATTTTTTTTTTCTTTTCCCAAATGTGCTTGCAGCAGTTGGTGGGATTTATTTTGACTCTTTTCCATGCCAGGCACAATTTTAGCTTTGGACATTATTACCTATGTTGAGATGCATATCTTTTTATTCAAAGCAAAAATGTTCACTGTGTATGTATTTCTTACTTGAAATGGTGCTGCTTTTTCCTCTCTTTGCTGCAGACACTAAGTGAACATCAGTCCTTATCTTTGGGTATGTTTTGGACAGCTGCTCTTGCAGCTAGGTCTTTGGTTTTTCTTGCCATCAAAGTGATACCTGGCATTCTGTAAAATGTTCTGTAAGAGTACAAGAAGTTCATTTTGTTGGATACCATGATACTTTTGAAAGATTAGGCTACCACTGTGTGTGCATATTTATTGCTGTTAGGATCTCCTTCAGGAAACAGAGCTTGAAGTCTGTTGCTGTGAGCTTACATGGGCAATAAAAACAGGTGCAGCTGCAAAGCTTCTGGCTAGTATTCCAGCTTTGACACATCCATTTATATGAGAATCAACTCAGCTTCTGTAAACTGTTGGCACTTAAAAGCCCCAACTAAACTCACAAACTAACCAAATGAGCAAAAACACCAGCAATATCTTCCTTATTCCTTGTGATTAAAGAAATCTACCATCCAAAGTGCAAATAAATTTACCTAGTAGATGATTTTTTTTTCTTATCTTTAAATATTGTACTTTGGTTCAATTAACCCAATTGTTTTGGTTTTTTTTTCCTTTGGCAACAACTCCAGTAACAAGTACTTTTCTGTTACTCAATTCTCAAAATAAAACAATCAAAGAAATTTCATACTGAAAGTCTCTATAACAAGTTCTGCATATTTTTAAAAGCAAATCTCATTCCTATTGCATGTTTTCCTCAGTGCTTTGAAAGTCTCTTCTTACCTCTTTCCTTTAGTAGATACTATTTTGTTTCATTAATAAAATAATCATTTCCACGTGTTTATTGTCTTTGGATTATCATCATCAGGAACAAGTTTATCTTTTGATCTCTAGTAGTTCAAGAGTTTGAATTAATGGTAGTAATGAACATCAGAAATATTAAAAATACCTCTTATGTGAATTGGGACATTTTTCTTTTCCTTTTTTTACCCACACTCAAACAAAACAAAATAAACCCCCTAAGCCCTAAACAAAACCAAGCCAAATCTTGACATGTGACAGTCTGTATTTTGTTGCCTGATGTTCTGATGTTCTACTTGCTGTTGGGAAAGCTATGTGTACTTCTAAATTCAGCATATTACTTTGTAGATGTAGAGGACAATTGTTCCCACTGTCTTAAGCTTAAAATAAGAGTAAATGCTGTAGAAGAAAGGCTAGGAAGCTTTTCCCCTTAACTCCCAAAATGCTAGAGACAGGAGAAAGAGAAGGGGAAGAGGAGATGGATTTCAAGGTTCTTATGTTTCCCTGCACCATGAATGATCATACATAGACAAGATGCTCTCCTGAACACTGAGAAGTTGTTTGGTTGACATGAATGGTCAATAAGAGATAAAGGGGTTGAAGAAAAGGAACTGTGTTTACAAAGTCTGTGAATTGTAACACTGAGCACTGGGCAAAGTTGTACAGAACTACTTCTTCTCAGGTGAATGAAAACAAGCTGTTTCATAGCTAATCTGATTTTAATTTTAAAATTCTGTTTTCTGGGACTATGCATGGTAGTTTGAAGCCAGAGTCAGATACTTATTGAGAGCTGGGTTATGTGCACACAAGTAACTCTGAAATGTTCTCTTTTTCTGCTCTCCCCTAAATTTCAGATTGCTTTACTTGAATATTGTAGAACCATTGTGTCTGCCACAAGTAACTGAGCCTTACTGCATAAAGAAAATTTGGGCTTTGAATGGTTTGATAGTAGCACTAGTGAAATTTTTTTTATTCTTTCTGAAAGAAATGCTTTGTATTGTATTGTTCTGAACTTTGGGTTTTTATTGTATGGAGTTGGTCCTCCTGAGGACTGTTTTAGGTAGGTGCTTCCATTAAGACCTACCTGAAGGCAATGTACATGGTAAACTTCTGTATTTTGAATTTGATATTTACAGGTATCATTTAGAGTGATGTCAAAATTTGAATACATATTTATGTTAAAATGTGATATTATTCTATCTGGTTTAGCAACATTTTATATCCAGTAAACAAACCCAACCCTTTTGTCAAGACAATTTCTGAGGGAGGGGCACTCAAAGAACATAAAGCCTTTTCATCTGCCTAATGCTCTTCCAACACTGTGATTAATCTTGGGCTTGTCTACGCAGGGATATTACTCTTGAATAAGGAGGTGTCAGAGTTTTAAATACTAGAATGACTCCAGGATAGTTCTCTATTTGTACTTCCTTATTTTGTACCCAGAGTGCTCAGGCTTTGAGAAGTTACTGGAAAACAATTGTTATAGAATAACTTGCCTATTTTAATGTCCCATGTAAACAAACCTTTAGGGCTGCTTCATTCCTTTCTGCTGCCCTTTGTAAGTTTATTTCTCCCTTCCTTGGATGTAATTTGAACTCAAATTGATTTTTTGTTTTGCTGTTCAGAACAGCACCCAGAGGAGCCACACATTCTAGCAAAAGGACTTTTGATGTGGCTTTACCACCTCTTTGCTTGCCAGTTTAGTTAGTTCGTTCTTCTTCAGGACCTAAATGATGTATATAAGGAGTTTTTCTGACATTGCTGTGCGAGATGGGAAAAGGTGATTACAAGAAATTGTAATATGCCCTATGTCGCGCATCTGTTATTATGCAGATTTTTGGGTCTAATTCTTGCTAGTGGACACTGAGTAACTCCTCATAGAGAAGATTTCTCCATATATCCTGGAAATCAGCTGTTATTTTTCCAAAACTGGGGCTCTCAGCTGTCTTGTGGCAGATGTTTCAGACCACTCCTGAAATTCCCAGATTGGGCATGCAGTGCAGATTCTTCTGTTTGAATGCATTGTTTTACTGAGACTCCAGAGAAGCACAGTGCTTATGTGATATCACATCAGATCTTAAACACAAAATCAGGTTTATTTAAGGAGAGTAATGAATTTTTGGAAATAAACTGGAACAAAATCTGCTTGGCCCTCAAAAGGAGGATGAAAACAGAACTCTAGGGGGTACTTAACAAACTAGTTCCTCTTCTGCATCTCTGATATTTTGGCTGGCTTTGGCAGCTGACAGTCTAATCTCACCCAGGGCCTTAGGGATTTGCATAACATGTGCTTTGAGTGGGTCTTTCCTTCTGCTCTCTGGGCACTTTTCTGTGCCTATTGTTCTGCAAGCTTCATAGCTTGGCACTTTTTTCCTAATTTGAATGGACTTCCTAATAGTTACAGAAGTTTTGATTTGGAGTGACAGTAAGAAGGCATGGAAATATGAAACTTTTTAAAAATACACAGGCAGTTCTGACGGTTGCTGTAGCAATACAAATGTAGCTAAAAATATTACAGTGAAAGCAGGTTCTATGAAGGAGAATATGGAGTGGTAGCAAATGGATGTCAAGTACAATTAAAATATCTTGATTGCTGGAGCAATCTCATGCAAGCCAGTTTTCTTCCTTCCTGGTGGTACTGCACAGTGATGCCTGTGTGAATCAGACATTGGAAAATGGCTTTTTCTTATTGTGTGGTGGGTTTTCAGTGCAGCTGGATAGGGGAAAATGGTGCTTAAACAGTGCCAATTCTCTCTATATGGATTCCAATGAAATAGAAGTTGTGACTGGTTTGTAACTGATTCATACTTCTGAATTGCTTAAAACTATCCAAAGACGCATCTCTTGATGCTGCTCCCTGTTTGGATCCTTACAGCAAAAACATGATGAACTAAAGCAATGTAACATGCATGAAAGTTTAGTTTGGATTTCTCCTTCAAGCTATAGCTGCTCTTGGAGCCTTCTGCCATGAATTATTTTAATTGTCAGAACGGCTTTTTTCTCTTGTGTGTAAGTATTGTGGGAAGGTCTAATTCCTTCCTATGGGATACGTGGATTGTAGTTTACATGATTTCTGGTTTTCCTGTTGGTTATTCTTTCAGCCAAAGCAGTAAATGGATAACACAGAATTCAGAATTCAATATTTTATATTGAATATATTATATTCAATAAAAAATATTCAGAATACTTATATTCTGAATAAAACCTAAATGGATTTGACGCTGTTTCATTTTAACTTGTCCCCCTTTACTGGTGTTTGTAGAGAGGTCAGCTATATGGTATAGTAACAGTGATTTATATTACAAGTAATGTGTTTCTTTGCTGTATGATTATGTGGCATTATAAAATTACTATTCACAGCACCACAGTGATGTGTGTTCTGACTTCTTTTTCTTAAGCCTTGCCTGACAAAAGGCATGGCGAAAGCAAGAACAGGAAAGATTTGGAAAACGGTATTTGAAGGTTGAGGTTAAACCACCATTAAGCTCTTATTTTTGAAGAGGCAAAGTAAGAAGAGGTTCTAAAGAGCATGTTGCACAATTAGCTGTGTGTAGTTAACCCTGGCTAGCTCCAGCCATAAGGAGTTTTCTAAAGCACATAGCAGAGTGCATTTTGACTGACATTCCTTATTCAGCTAGTTTGATTGGTATTTATTAGCATTTTTTTCCTCATTTGTTTCTTCCTCCTCAGTCCTGAGGATGTCTTAAATTGCAGTTTTTATAAAAATCTGAGAGCTCCCAAGAGCATTAGTGGAAGATGCTTCAAAGACATCTAGATAAACAAAAAAATTAAATTGTATCTCAGTAAATCTGTAACAACAGATTGATTGGCATGCTGCTTGCAAACACACACTAAGGTTTCTTGAGTTACAGCTACATCTTCCTTTTTGCCTCAGAAATTGTAGCATTGGTAATGCCACTACAAGGGTCAGATCATGAAAGTTTCCTCAGTGCCTGGTGCTGTACTGAGTGTGAGCATTTGGACCTTGTAAGTAGGCATTTCACAGACTATACAAGAGCTTCCATCTGGAGCAAAAGAAAAATTCGAACCGCTGAGGCTGTCTTGATGTTTTTCTGTCTCAAGGTGGTTTTTGTCATCTTCTCCTTTATTCAGCCACTAAGCAACTTTGATGTCCAGTTTCTGAATGCAGTTGGAGACCTGTTGGACCTTATTCCTGCATTATTTGATTATTCTGCACGAGGTGGACAATGCAGTGTGGATTCAGGAGGCCATGGGAGATACCAGTGGGACATGGGACACTGCTCTGCACTGATCAAGGTGAGCACCAGAACTTAAATCTCCAGTGACTGTGTTGATTTGCAGTGTCACGAGTCTTCATTTCTGGAGTCTTCCCTGTTCAAGTTGCATGTGCATAAAGAGACTTCTGTCAATGATCACGATGGATATATGCAGTTGTCATTTGTGCCTCTATAGGATTTTGTGTCCAGTATTTCTCACTTGTGTTCAAGGGGAGAGAAAAGACCAAACCAAACCCACAGAGATGGATGTTGAAAAGCTGCTAGAACTACTAGGGAATGAGGAACTACCAGGGAGAGGAAATAACTCATTCACCTAGGGAAGTGAAGTCTGAAAAGGGGTGTTGTGAGTGACTACAAATACACTGGGCAAATAGGCAGGGGAAAAAAGGAAAAGGATTATTTAAACTAAAGGACAGTGCTAGCATAAAAATAATTGGATGCAAGTGGCTGATGTTTTCTGTTAATAGTGATACCTTTGAATGGCTTTCCAGTAGGAGTGATGACAGGAAAAAACCCCACAGTTTTAAGATAAGTGACTGATGCATCATGGTGGCAATTACATTTTTCAGTTAAAATTATTAAGGAGATTTAATCAGCATTTGGAGACTCAATGTATCACAGAGCAACAATATTCATCTTAAATAAAGAAACATTAACTGAAGCATTTGCCTACAGTAAGAAGTTTCTGAGCTAACAGCTAGAAAATCGTAGAACTAGGGAAATATTTTGAAGAGATGTACCATCAATATATATATATTTACCTTTTCAAATTAAATTTATTTGCATTTGCTTCTGTGCTTCACTTCAGAATGAACCAGAGGAATTCTCACAGAAACCGCATGTTTTAAATTGATGTTGGATATGTTTGAAAAGATCTGATTTGAATGTGTGAATAGAAATATTCCAAATGAAACTGGGGGAAAACCTATACCATGTGATGCTGGTATCCCCAATAACCTCACAATCTTTTATTTTGAACATAGGCAAGAATTGTTTCTAGAGGTTTCAGAAATTGATTTAATACACAGCTAAAAGCACAAGAATCTGCTCTTTCTTCAATAATGCAATTAATCAAACTGCTTAAAACAAGTAGTTCTCCCAGTTTCTATCAAGTAGAAAACATGCAGAATATCATGGGGTCTGAAATTATTAATCTTTCTGCTTCTGTTTTCCAGGTTCTACCTGGATATGAGAATATATATTTTGCCCATTCCAGCTGGTTTACTTATGCAGCCACACTGAGAATATATAAGCATTGGGACTTCAATATAGTTGATCCATACACCAGCACCAGCCGTGTCTCATTCAGTAGTTACCCAGGTAAAGTCAAGAAAACCAAAACTATGTAGATATTCAATTTGGCATGGACCATCTTACTGTCTTTTAGCTGTCCTGGCTGTGAAAAGGATGGTAACTCAACAAGCACTGGCTTCAATCTACCTTAGAACTTTTAGCCACCAAGAGGACAAAATGCCAGCTTGAATTTTCTGTCTTGAACACGATATTGTTGTCATTGTCTTTTGTTTTTGATTAATCACCTTCAGTGCTCTGAATAGTACTGGTTAAATATTTTACCTCTGGCACAAACATGCTGCTTTGAATTCTGTGTGTGTAGTCTGCAGTCATCTCAAGTGCTGAACTCCTCACCATGCCTATAGCATTCACATGTTTGGTAACAACAATTTTGAGCGCTTCTGTTTACTGCTGTGACATGACTAGTGCTGTAATGGGATTATTACTGAGTATCAAACATTTGCTGTTTGAAAGTGTATTAGCTTCTTTCATGTTGAGTTCAGGAGCCTTCAGTTGTTTTGTGGTTTTTTTGGTTTTTTTTCCTTTCCCCCCACATCTTCCTTTTCCAGCTTCTCTATAAGCTGTTGCAGAGGGGAGTATGTTTTAATGCTTATTTGGTGTGTTCATAATATAGCCAGCCAAAATATTGAGAGTCTCTTACTGAGAGGGGAAGATTAGGCCAAATGTTAGAAATCGCCAGCAAGTAATGTTTGAGAAGCAAAATATGTGCTCTTGGTACTGAATAGCACCAAGAAATGGGAACGTGAAAAACCAAAGCAAATCTGTGACTCCCTCTTAGAGCTGACATTGCATAAGTTTTTAGAGGTGAAATTTCAAGTTCAAAAACACCTAAACAGTCAAGAATCTTCATAAAACATTTTAAATTAACTAAGTACCATAGGACACTATCTCATTCTCATGACATTTTGATGGCTGATCATTTCAAAATGTGCTTTGTTGAGTAATGGTGCCTTACTGTAAGGGCAAGAGTTCTTCGTGGCAGGGGCTCCTGAGACTGTGACTGGGAGAATGTTTTGAAAAGAAGTTGCATTCATTTCACATTGAAAACAAGCCTTTTTCTGTGGGGTCTGACCCTCCTCAATGACCCTTCTCAGGAACGCAGTATTTTCTGACAGCTGAGATTTTTAATTTGAGGAAGGGGTAGAGGTAGTCTGAATGTCTCTTAAGTGTACAGCCTTTCAAGAGCTTAGGTTATCTGCGATTGCCTTGGAGGAATTTCACTTGCTTGTTGCAAGGAATTCTGTCAAGCCTGTGTAATTTGGTCAGAAAGCAAAGGTGTCTGAGCTCTGTTCATCACATGAATGTTCATGAGGTTATTCTGGCTTTCATATCTCTCAGCTGAAATACTGATGGTAGCACTACCCTTGACAAGAATGTGGCTTTGTTTAGCAACTGTTGTATGCTGCACTGTACTACAGATTCAAAACTGGGGATCAAGATAAGCCACAAAGAGCATTTATTATTTTATCTTTAGTGGGTGTCTGTGGTGATGTCTTTCAGTTGTCCCTTTTGTGGTTTCTTTGTATAAGGAAATAAAAATATTCTGTTTTTATGAGGCTGATAAAGCAGAGTGTGTGGCAGGGTACCTGAAAATCAGATGCTGCTTTGCTGAAATGGTTGGGGTCTGTTCATTGGTGTACAAAATCCCAGTGTGCTTCCCTGAGAGTGCTGAGGTCTGTAGAGATGGCTTATTTTAAAGCCTCCTATTGCCATGTGGACTGACATAGTGATGTGGGAAGGTGTACTTCTACCAACAAAACTGAGTGAGAACTGTTGCAAAGCATAGTTCCCATGGCTACAGTGAAGTTTGGGAAGTCTGTGGTGTGCTCACTGGCTGCCTGATTACAGGGTGCTGTCACAAGCACTAGACAAGCATGGTCCATTGACTGCAGCAAGTTGCATTAGTTGTGGGTGTAGTTCACAGACTTGCAGTTTTCCATGGCATGAGTAAGCACTGGCCTAGTAATGCTCCAGGGACGTCACGTAGGAAGGAGGCAACTGCCAAATTCCTCTGCTCCATGTTATGATGAGAGATATTTTCAGAGCATCTGACTCTGGAATCTGCAGCTCCTGGCCGTGGTTCAACCTGACAATTGTAATGTCTCCCTGCATAAATGTTCCTGCTTTTAGTCTCTGATCTGATAGACGTAAGAACCAGTAAGAAAGGCCAACCTAGTAATCTCTCCTGAATAATACCATGATCCCATGGACATAGAACTATTAACTTGTGGAGGAAACAGAGAGCATTAAAAGACAGGTGATCACCTAGGCCTTCAATGACACTTAACTGAGTTATTCAAAGATTGTTGTCATCCAGTGAGACTGGATATAAAGTAAAGCTATGCTGCTGTCTAAAAGGTGTGTCAGAAAATGTTAAGGGGTCATTTGTCTTTTGAGAAGGAATGTACCAAATCCATGATTTCTCCTGGAGTCACAGAGTAAAATTATCCACATTATTTCTTTATTTACTGATTTTCGAAAGACAGGCTACTAGATTGCAAAAATTAGTATTTGCTGTGACTCAGTTTTGAGGTTCTGAGGCTACTGACTAACCATGATTTGTGTTAGGGTGTGCATTGTGGTACAGCTGGAGGGCCTTGCACTTCTTTGCTCATGTTGTGAGTGAGCAGGTAGGAGGACAGGCAGGAATTACAGAGTCCATCCCACCTTCCCCAGCAGTTATCAGTGTTCAGCCACCAAGTTAAAATGTCCATTGTTAACAGTATATCTTCTCTGCTGCTTTCTCCCCTTCAGAGCAGCAGTAGTCCTGCAGAGGCACAGTCAAGTGGGAATTAATGGGAGCTGTAATTTGGTTTTGGAGAATGATTTCTTTACTTGCTGCTGATTTCCACACTATCTCACCTTAATTCTCACTTGAACTCTGCTCAAAGTCTTCATCTGCAGAGCTGCACGTAGGACAGTTCTGTGAACCTTTGGAAAGGAGGAATGTCTCTGAACTGAAAGCTTGAGCTTCATTGTCTTCTTCAAGCTCTGGACATGAGTACTTCCTGTGGTTTGTGAATCAAGGCATAGCAGAGAGAACTGAAATTGTACAGAGAATGTTACTGTTCCTCACAAATGTTGAATGAAGCTGTGCTCATTTGAGGGAGTAAAGAAGTGATGATAGAGACAAGGTAGATTCAGTGTTTTGTGCCACATATCTAGTGGTGGATCAGACAGGAACCTGCACCTCTCCTCCCTCTGTGCCCCTTTCCCTCCCCACCTCCAGTCAATTCTTTATGCTGCCCATTGAGGCATTCAAAGAAATTAGTCAAACTAAGTGTTAAAATTTACGATTTTCTTTGGGTAGCAGGGAGGTTGCAGCTGCCAGGATTTTCATCCATTTGGATGGAGCTCTTTTGAACTCCATTTAAGTACAGGAATGTGCCATTTTGACTAAGCACTCTGGTTTGGATAGTGAACTACTTTCTCTGTGCTGAGTCACGGTCTTTTAAAGTATGTTAATTTGATTTTAGCAGCTTAAACAGCTGAAGAAGAACAGTTGAAAAATTTTACTTCTACCTTTCCTCCTCTTGTCTGTTATTGGGATCTTTCTTGGTTGAGCTAGGGGGTGATGTGGGAGTAAGATGGCACAAGTTGTCTTGATGGATGACTATACATGTCATATCTATATTTATACATGCTAAGGCAGGAGAGAGAGGTAGTTTGTGTCCCTTGCTTTGAAGTAATCTGGTCTTAATGCAGCATAATCCTTCCCCACAACTTGAAGAAGAGCTGGGAGGAACAAACCATGAAAGAGGTGGTAGCCTTTGTTCTCAGGAATACCTTGCTCATGAGATATTGCCAGACCATTTCCTGCTTCCTTGCTTCCTCCAGCATCTGTTTAAAACCTGGAGGGAAGCAAAGGAAAGTGTCAGTGAGCTTTGGAACTCTGGTCTCGTCAGAGCTCGTCAGAGCTCTGTGGTATGTGCTATTTCTTAGTGCCTAGGAGAGATGTGCAAGTGGAAGGAAGGCAGCTGATGGGTGTTCAGTCTTGACATGAGAAGCAGCTGCTGATTCTCTGCTAATCTGGAGAGCACCTTTATTTTCCCATATTCAGATGTCTTTATACACCAGAGCATTGGGCATCTCAGCCAGGAGCTACTCCCATCCCTGAGAGGTGGGCTAGACCTCATAGCTTTGACTTCTAGCCTGTAAAGCTGACCCTTTCTGCACTTGAATGAGCACAGTGACCTTTTAAAACACCAAAAAAGCTGATGCTGTCTGGTTCAGAAAGCAGCAATCTAGCTCTTTCAGAACAATAGTAGCCAGGAATGTGCTGCCAACCCACATGCTCTTTGATGTGCTGACTTTCTGGAGAACACTGTGGCTCCAATTGCAAAAAATGCTTTGGTTTGCTTGGCTGATTAATGACATGGTGAGCGAAACTCCATATTCTGGAAACTTCAGTTTTCCAGTGGCATTTGGAAACTGAACATAAATGGCTCAGATCCAGAAAATGTAATCAGAAGTATTTTTGCTTGTTTCTCTGTAGAGTTGTCAGGTTCATTTAGAGGGAGGGGTTAAAAAAAACCCCAAAAAAACAATAAAACAAAACAAATTTGACTGAGTGTTCCTAACAAAAATGGGAGGTGGGTTTGCAGAGATGGTTTTACAGGAGAAACACAGAAGAAGCATACAGTGAGATAACACCTTCAATTACAACAGATTCTCATACACACTTAGAAGAATGGCTCAAGGACATCAAATACCTGCTGATATCTTTAGACTTCTCTACCCAGACTTTATTTTTCTGGATGTCTTTACTATGGCTAACCTGTTGATTGTGTTTTAGCTTCCCTTTGTTTCAGAGTTGCCTGTGCCTTAACTCAAAATGGTATATGCCATCTTGGAATTATTAGGTTAGTAATGGTGTATCATGAGGGCATGTTGTGTTATAAAGCATTGCAGGATAAAACTTGGTAAATACTAAGGCCCAGAAGGAAATCCCCTTCTTTTCAGCTTAGCTGAGCTTTGCAGTTTATTTGAATTACAGAGTTCAACCTCCAGTTAATTTAGCATCATTCCTTGTGCTAACACTTGTTTTGAGTCAAGTTTTTCTGTTCTATCTCAGCTGTTGATTGTAGAGAGAAATTACTTGGTTTGTTTTGAAGTGGGACACTTGGCATTGTGACCCACAAGAATTGATGCTCAATTCACATCACAATTGTTTTAATAATTTCAATTATTGCCTGTGTTTGGGCAAGCACCACTTGGCTTGTTATGCAGCAGATTATTTGCTAGAGTATCCCAAGTCCTTGTATAAATTAGAATGACAGAGCCAAGTTTAGGATGTTTCTGTTGTCCTTACTTATTTGAGGGAGATCTCTGCTGATAATGTATGTAATGTATTGCCTCTCTCTCCATGAGTAATACCAGATGCCAGGGTGCTCAGTTTATTCTGATATTTTTTTTAGAGAACAGATGTCTCTAAAATACACACAGTGTATTTTTCTGGATCTGTTCTAATTTTAGAGCTTGCTTCTTTAAAGAAATTTTGCTGAACTAGAGCCCTTAAACATTACTTTTGCTCAAAGGTGGTCTGCCTTTTGATAAAAGGCCAGGAATAGGAGGCAGAGCTGGGTCGTCTTTCTTGCTGTCATAGGTTGGTGACCTTAGCGGATTGTGTTAATAAAGTTGGCTGTGGAAGATTTCATAAAGGAGCTCAAGTATTACAGTGTAGCACAGCATTTTAGCATTTTGTACTCTTTGAAGACTAATGCTATTAAAAATTTCATAACAAGAATTTAGATTCTGTATGACTTCCCCTTGAGGAGCTCAGTTAACAACCTTTCTTCCCCAGCCTGGCAGCCACGCATCTGCTGAGTAATATAAAGGCCAAGTTATTTCTGCTGTACAAGTAGTCCCCATACTATCCAAGGCATATAGCTGACCTTTGCAGCTCTGTATGCCGCCTCCTGGCACAGGGCTTGCAGCTGGACCCAGCACTTCTGTTGGCATGTAACCTGGAAGGGAATCCTGCCCACAGATCCATCACTGTATTGACTTTGCAGAGCTAGCAGGCATAAGAAACCCCCGTGAGATGTCAGGAAGAGGAGTAGGTAGAGCTTCTCATATACAGGATGTGGTTTGTGATTTAAGAGATGCCCATGTCTTGGAGATGCTTTTAAGATACCTTAGGCAGGAAAAGATTAAACTAGAGGGAAGATTTTTCTGCTTGATTTAATACAGAAGGAGTTAATTGAGGGGATTAATTCAAATTAATTAAATTATGTTGTCTTTACAGAGTAAAAATTTAAAACTGATACTGGTTGATGAAAGTGTTTTTTGGGGGTTGTACTTTGCTTTGGTTTTCATTGTTGAATTTTTATATTTTTTAGTTCACTTACTTGTTAGAAACAAATACTTGACAGGCATTTAGGGTATGTAATCCTTAGCATAAGAACAGGTTGACTTATAGAGGAGCTTCCAGGCTTGGCATACAAACACAAAGCAAATGCTTTAGACAAAGAATTAGGTGTCTTGAAAGTGTGACAGTTTCTCGTTTCAAACTGTATTGACAGGTGGGCCCAAAGCCCTTACAGAAGTTACTACCTCATCTTTAATATCTTTATACAGTTTGAGTTCACATATACATGCATTGACTCATCCATATCCTCATGACTTGTCTTTGTTTTCTATGAGTATATCAAAGGTTCACAAAGATAGTAAGTTTTGTGTTATTGCTGTTTAAGGGTTTTTGGTGTCCCTGGATGACTTTTACATACTGGGCAGCGGCTTGGTAATGTTGCAGACTACCAACAGTGTTTTCAATGAAACCCTCATTAAGCAAGTGGTGCCTGAATCCTTGCTAGCTTGGCAGAGGGTCCGCATTGCCAACATGATGGCAAATGATGGCAAAACTTGGGCAGAGACCTTCTCAAAGTGCAACTCTGGTAAGTACACCTTTATATGCATCTTAGGAAAAAAAATGTGTTCCCTTTACTTCTTGTACTTGTTTCCTTCCCTTGGCAGGACATGTAACTCTCTCTGTTCTCATACCCAGGAACCTACAACAATCAGTACATGGTTCTAGACCTGAAGAAGGTCAAGCTGCAAAGGAGCCTTGATGACGGTGCATTGTACATTGTTGAGCAGATCCCAACCCTTGTGGAGTATTCTGATCAAACAAATGTTCTCCGGAAAGGTAATAGCTCCTATAGTAGTTACTGTCTTAGGAAAACCATCTCTTTATGCCAACTGAGAGTTGTGTTTTGTACCAGGGAAGGGTTTGTTGAATACTAGTCCTGAGTTTAAAGCAAGGAAGCCTTGTGTGAACAACCCTCAGCTTTGTGTGAGCATCCCTCTGTCGCTGGATCAGTGGCAATCTATTCATTTATCTGGTATGCTGCGGCAGCAGTGCAGTGAGCATCTGTGTCTCCTAGAAGCAGAGGAGGGAAAAATAGACTTTGTCTCCTTGCTTGTCTGCATCCTTGCCTTTTTTCTGGTATTATTTTGCCCTGTTATAGAGACCAATGGGTGAAAATGTGAGATCTGTTTGGAGCAGTACTAAATAACTGTGATGCAATGGGCTACTCGAAATGATTGTTGAGTGGGTCACCCTGCAAGAAGATGAAATTTTGAATACCAAAGAAGTTCTATGTTAAATTCATCTCCTGAACTGTTCTGGATCTCTGTTTTCTGATAAATATTTGCTTTTTAATAGGCTCTTTAATTCCCTAGCAAGACTAGCAAAAACTTGATGGAAAACGAACAAAAATCTTGGTCGAGCAGAACACTCACTGTCAGGTTTAATTCTCAAGTGTTTACTAGACACTTACATCATCAACAAAAAGCCTGAGCCTTAAGTGTGCCCAAAGCTTTGTGTGCCTTCTCCTAATCACATGCTGAGGGGATAAGTGGATTAATTACTCATCATCAAAATGATGGGAAATTTGTCTATGTTAGCAGTTGGGGTTGGTTCTCTTTGAATTTTTTCCTTGTGTCTAGCTTCTTGGAAAGTTCTGGCTTATTCCAGGCATTGCCACATTGTCAGTCTCTTTTGGCTTCCTTTGCCTTGGGCTTCTCAATGCTGTGTTGTGTGTGGGATGCAGAAAAAAAAGCTGATAGAGACCCTCATGCTCTGGTACTGGAAACATTGCAGCCCCATCATGGCAGTGCTATATCTGTGCAGAGAGGCCAGGCTTGGCAGTACCTTGAGTTCCTTTTCAGCAACGATTTTGGAGCAGCAGTATGGCATTCTCTATAGGACTGAGCCCAGTTCCTGGGCTTAGGCAGAGAGTGACCACTTCTTCCCTCTGAAATGTTGTAGCGGCTCTGTTCTCAAAGGCGGCAGCATGTATTAGAGGTTACACATTACTTCATACCTACAGTATGTCTTTTCCCAGATATCTAAGTGTACCTTGTGCATACTGGATAACAGAGCAGTCAGTCTCTGGGAGTTTAAACATTAGGAGAACAGCCTTAAACATACTGGGTGAGCTAAGCCCTGCCGAAGTGCAGTTTTGGAGACCTCAGCTGCTGTAAGCAGCAGATCTGAACTCCTCCAGGCCATGCAGGACACCAGACAAGGCCCCTGCCCTGTTCCCAGGTGCTTGGAGCAGCTCAGGTGGAGGAGGTTTATCTTTCTCAAGAGCAATGCTGGCTTAAAGTCTTTGTAGCATAGCTGACCCTGGCATGCTCTATCATTGCCTTGTAGCTGGTGTCCCAAGATAATGCACTTTGGGCATGCTAATTGGTCAGAGTGAGTTTACCACCAGCACTGGCTTTTTAAGTCTCTTTGAAGCATAAACCTAGAAACAACAGAGAATGAGAATTGAAATCTGAAGTGAACAAAGGCAGGTATTGCTGTAGTAAACCTTGTACTGAGGAAAAATGAAGCATTTCCTTATGCAGGTTTGAAAATGGAAAGATTTTTTTTCTCTATGGCTTCTGTCATTTTGTAGGCCAGTGCAGATGAGTTCTCAATACCAGGAATCTCTTACGTTGCCCTTTCCAGGCAAAGATATCCAGGTGCTTTCTGTATATTGACAAAGAAAACTCAGAAATCCTTTAGAGGCGGTGAGGGAGGGCAACACTGTCTCAAGTGACGGAATAGGTCACAGGAATAGGCTGCAGTTCATGTTTCTTAGTGATGAATGAGTAATACATCAAAAGCAACACATCAGAGCAAAACCTGGGATCTGAGTGTCTTCTGCCATATGTGCAATATTCTTATTGCTCTGTCTCTTGATATTGCTGATACCTTTTGCTCTCTAAGTGCAGAGGAGGAAAGCATTTTGATTCAGGGATTTTTTTGCTGCCTTCATGTCATCCCTTCCTTTCAACTTCACAGTCTCTCTTGACTTGTTTTTTGTCACTGTGTACCCTGTCAGGTTTCACTGGCTTATAGCAGCCCTTGGGTAAAGCCTGGCTTAAGTTGACTGCTGCACTCTACACAGGATTTGCAGTCTTGCAGAGCCTGAGACACAGAAGAGCTCTTGCTGAAGGAGAACTTTAATAACTTCCTCTGTTTTAGCAATTTTAACAAGTTTTTCCAGGTGGGTCATCTGTACGCACTGCTTTCATGTGAGACAATAACACCTTTTTGAATCACAGCTAAACCTCACTGGTTTGGAAGCTGATATATCCATATCCTCCAGCCTGTGTCGTTAGAGGCTGGCAAGTTGCTCATTTCTGGAGGATGCCTGTATTACAACACAGCCTGTACACAACCTGTTTCCTTCAGGTTGGCTCTAAGCAAATGCCAGCAGACAGGGTATTCCTGTCTTCCCTATCCTAGGATTCCACTCAGACAGTGCTTCACTCCGTATGCTGTCTGTGTATCCTTCAGGAAGTTTGGTTTGTATTTGTGTGTATTGCTCCCAGTGAGTTCCAGTTGATTTTCTTGAGCATCTTACACCAGACTCCTCACACTGTGCTGGACTGATCTTAATATATGGAGGTCTGCATTTACCAGATAGTAAATCTCTAAACCAAATCCTGATGTATGTGATTTGAGAATGAACAACAGGGAATGTTAGTGATTTGGAGACAACTTGAAAGTGTGCTACTCTTGGGCCTAGCTCATGTTATATACTTACTGCCTAAAAAATAGAAAAAATTAAATGTTAGGGTATAGTTATCTATTCTTATATATTCTAGGACCTCCTGTACCCAGATTCTGAACTGGAAGGTCTCCTGGCTCTTTCCAAGAGCTTTCCACGGTGGTCTTCTTTTAGGCAGTTTTATGTCACCTACCTAAAATTCTTCTCTGGAATCCTGCCTGGCATCCTTTGCTCTTCAGAGTTAACAAAACCTGCAGGAATGCTTTTGGGAAAGTTTGAGCAAAGCTCTGCTCTGCTGATCAATCACTTCTTAACCTTCAAAGGCAGCTCCTGGCAAATGTGTAGCAATCCCCGATCTTTCTTTATGACTGTGTGCAACCCCCACTGCACAAAGCGTGTGTGTGCTGGCCTGCCTCCTGTTGGCCCTCAGTAGCCCTGTGGTCTCTTTGTGTTTGTGTGTGTCAGTCCCTCCCTGACTTCTCAGCATGGTGTGTTGTTCTGCTTTGTTGAGATGGGAAGGGGGCAAAACCAGAGTGACTTCAGGCCTCTCACTGTGAAGTTTGGTGGAGGTAAATGAATTTGCAGTCCTTTAGGGTTCAGCAGGGAAATCTCTACAAGAGGGCTGTGGCCATGCTGCATGTTCAGGCTCCTGCAAGTCTGATCTCAGCTGTTTTGCAGGATGAGTCCTGAGGCTGGAAGTCTGGGGGCGGGTTGCCTGGGTACGCAGTCTCCAGTGGTGTTATGCTGGGAGTCAACCCTGGTCATGCCAGTGACTGTTGCCTTATTGTGTTCAAACCAGTTTTCTGTGTTGTTCCTCGACATGCTGCTAAGGCAATGCAACATAGAAAATTATTTAGTTTATTTTCTGATACAAGTAAGAGCATCCAGCTTTTCCAAGTGATTAACAGATTGGGGTTTGTCTCTGGCAGGTTACTGGCCTTCATACAATATCCCTTTCCATGAAAAGATTTACAATCTCAGTGGGTATGCATCATACGTTGTCAAGTATGGCATGGATTTCTCCTATGAGCTTGCTCCAAGAGCCAAAATCTTCCGTCGAGACCAGGGCAAGGTGACCAACTTGGAAAGCATGAAGTACATCATGAGATACAACAGTAAGAAACGTTTGTGTGCTGTGGAGTAGATCTTAATAAGCAGTGTTAATTTTATTTCTTGGATTATAGTGGGAAGCTGCAGCCTCACATACAGATCAGTTATGTTGTTCTAAATGCAGAATGCACACAAAGCAAAAAGGTAACACAAGCTTATTTTGAAGGTAGGAAACTGGGCTAAAATTGCTCTATCAAGAGCAAGGCCCCTTGGGCTTGTTATTTGACTTTTCCAGAAAGCTTCTGACTCTAAGAGAGTACTCCAAGAGACTTCATGGACTGCTATCACCTAATACATCTACAGCCTGTCAATCTTGAAAGCCTTAAATCCTAGCAACAGTTAGACATGATCAGACCAGAGAATTTAGTGTAAAACTTAAGGTCGTTATCCATGTTCAGGCAAATGGTCTTTTGCAGGTGGGATAGAGTTAATTTTCCTAGTGGTTAATACAGTACTGTATTTTGGCTTTAGTATGACAATAATGTTGATAGTTTGTTTTACTACTCTGATGTTTTAGTTGTTGATAAGTCAAGGACTTTTCAGTTTCCCATGCTCTGCCAGCGAGCAGGTACAAAAGAAGCTGGCAGAGCATAGCCAGGACAGCTGACCTGAAGTGGCCAAAGGGGTATTCCATATCACTGAACCTTATGCTTATTGTGTAAACTGTGGGAATTGGCTGGAAGGGGCTGATCATTGCTCAGGGATGGGCATTGCATTGGTCAGCAGGTGGTGAGCAATTGTATTGCGAATCACTTGTTTCTCTAAGGGTTTTTTTTCTTGCCCTCCCTCTCCTTTTTAATTTTTATTATTAACAATTCAGTTATTGAAATTGTTGTTATCTCAACCCATGGCTTTCACCTTTTTCTGATTCTTCTCCCCATCCCATGAGGGGTGGGGCTTGGAGGGATGTGGATGAGCAGTTGTGTAGTACTTAGTTGCCAGCAGGGGTTGAACCAGGACAGTAGGTAATGCTGTGTTGTTTTTTTTCCTGACAGGGCTCTACTTAAATGGATTAAACCCAGCTTAATTAACTTCTGGCTAAACCCATCTCAAAGTACTGATAGGTTTAGATGCTATATTTTTATTCCCAATTATAGGCAGCTTGATGATTGCTGGACTTGAGGTTTGGGAGGCCTCTCCCAGGGTGGGGTATCATTCCTGTCTGGGCTGTGAGTAGCACCATGCTCGTAGATGCTGAGCTCACCACCTTCCCCTCCTGGCTTGCAGCTACTGCAGTGGGTGTTCAAAGGTTTTGCTCCTTTATACTTATTTTAATCCAGAACAGGAAAACAAAGGCTCTCATTGCTACATTTCCCCCTCTCTCTCTGCCCCCCACCCCCCAACCTGCCACTTGCCTTTCTCTTCTGCTTTTCTCTCCTGACAAAGTTTCTACAAGCTTTCATCATGTGGAATTTCATCAGCTGGAATTGCAGATATTTGTGGTTAGAGTTTGGCAGTGGTGCCCCTGGGATGCAGAAGTAGCTGTATGGTCTTGAATTAGCATCTTGTCTACTTATGTCCTGTCTTGAGTGCTGACCTGTAGCTGGTACCTAGGGAGAAGTGCAAAAGCAATGTGACAGAGTGCAGCTACCCAGTTCTTAGTGGCTCCAGTACTCTGCATCAGCTTTCTGTGAGGAGGCTAACTTTCTTTCTTTTCTTCTGCTCTTCCCACCATGTTTCACCCCAGACTATCAGCATGATCCTTATGCTGAACACAATCCTTGCAACACCATTTGCTGCCGGGAAGACCTGAATCCTTCTTTACCAGTGCCTGCAGGCTGCTATGACTCCAAGGTAAATTACCTCAATTTCAATATCTGCTGAATGTTGGCTGCAGCCTGTTTGTGCTCCTGTCAGACCTGTAGCATGTTTCCCTGCACCAGGGCAAGCATGGCCAGGCATGTCTGTTCCCTCTTTTCATGCTGTCTCACTGCTTGGGCACCTCCTCAGATGGGAATTCTCTGCAGAGTCTCATTTCCTGTCCCTGACATCAGTCCTGGCACAGTGGGACGGGATACAGGGGGATGTGTGTGAAACAACTATGTCCATGGGAGCTTGTGGTGTTAAAGGGTTAAACCCCAAGGCTTTACAGCAGGAAATGAGTCTTCAACTCACTCAGGGAAGGAGACTATTGTATAGCCTCAGCCTCGGGTTCATTAGGACTCTGTGGGTGCCTCCCAGAGCCCACAGGAAAGGGGTTGCAGTCTCACTTCAGGTTTACATTTACAAAAGCCTGGCTCTCTAGTAAGCCACCCTGCTCTGGGGCTCCACCTCTCTGCAAAACTGCTTTATGTAAAGTTTGGTGAAGATCACTTTGCATTTTAGGGGGATGTGGGAAAATCCTTAGACCCACTGTCCTGGAGCATTTATTTTAGGCAGGTTATATGATATTTTCACTGTGAAGAGCAATGCCCAAATAAGCAGCTGTGCTGAAAAGTTGTACAGTGTTTTACCCTGTGGGGTCCAGCCTGCTGCATTTCTGGATTATGCGTTTGGTTGCTAGGATGGGCCTGGGGAGGCTATTTTGGTATCTCCAGTGCTGTGTCCAGCCAGCTGTGTGTTGCAGTGGACAGTAGTGGGAGACTCCCAGAGCTGGGTAATACAAGAAGAATGCAGAAAATGGCTTTGTCGAGTGGTCTGGTAAGGGAGTGGTCAGTGCATGCTGCAGTGCCTTAGCCAGCACAGTTAGGCAAGGGGAATGGGCTGGGCTAGAGGTGGAACAGGGGGCCTAAGAGGGGCATTGAAAGAAATAACCCAGAGCACACCTGTTCTAGTTATAAACCCTACAGAAAAATTTAGTGTTTGAGTTTGGGAAGATGGAGCAGGCTTGGGACCTCTTTGGAGACAATGAAGGAGCAGCACAGAGCCTGGGTAGCAATATTAACTCTGTGCTGCCTTTTTCCATTCCTGAATTACCTTGACATGTCCAGGGGATGGCCCAAGTGCTCAACATGCAGCAGAGCTTAGGGCAGACCCCCTCATCTGCCTGCTGTAGCCTCATAAAACTGGGGAGGGCTGTCTTGAGGGCAGATACTCTGGCTCTTTCAGCCTAGCAAGGGCAAGTGTGGGCTTGTGGTTTGTTGGTGCCCTTCACCACTGGCTGCTGCATGACTAGAGATGCCTCTGTGCAGGGAGGAATTGCTGCCTGTGCATGTTTCCCTCTGCTCTCCTCTCTCACCTTATTATTAAATCTCCTGGAGTGTTTGTGCTGTCTGGGATGGGGATGTGTCAAGCCTCACGCTGCCCTTTTGCCCCGGGTTCCTGTCCTTTGTTCCAGGTGTCGGATTTCCGCCTGGCTGCAGCGTTCACAGCCTCTGCCATCAATGGCCCTCCGGTGCAGGGCGGTCTCCCCGTCTTCAGCTGGAGACGGTTCAACCGCACGCGGCACCAGGGCCTGCCCGACTCATACAACTTCGATTTTGTCACCATGAGACCGATCCTGTAAAACCAGCGTCAGTATCCACTAGTGGGTTTTTTTAAATGGAAATATTATTTCTTGTGTAATAAATTGACCTGGATGTCCACATCCCTGTGCCTTATACCTGCCTTCCCATGTCCTGCCTGCTAGGCACTTTGTACTGATATTGGCTGCTTCACTGCAGCCCAAAGCATGTTCCTTTTTTCTGAGCTGTTTGGGTGGCCCTTCCTCTGAGTAGGATTGATGAGAAGCAGGTGGCAGAGCTTTCTGTTGATCTGAGCCATCATCACAGCTGTTCCCAGAGCAGGAGAGAGCAGCAATGCCACCAGTGAGAGTGATCTGTTTCTGGTAGCAACATGGGACCTGTTTCCAGGGATGGGCCAAACCAGGTGGCTGCTTTGGGCCGTGATGGCCTTACCTCAGTGCTGGCTTGATGTCTGCCTCTTGTCTGAATAGTGTGCTGCAAGTTGCTTCCCATCAAGTGTGTGTTCTCCATAGCAGATCAGTCTGTTCTGTACAGGATGTGACTTTTAGTGGCACTGTCATGACTTCCTTTGTGTGGTCAGAGCAGCTGGCAATGTCAGGCTTCAAAAGAGGGTGAAGGGAAGCAGCCTGATGCTTTGGAAATGCCCCTGGCTGCAGGGACAGAAATGTGATGCAATGGATCTCTTACAAGGGATCTCTCTCTTGGAATGGATCAGTCCGTGCAGTTGCTCAGTGCCATCTTTGCCTGCTCTCTCAGCTGTGGCAGGGGAATGTGACAGTGAGATGGCTGTGAGGGCCAGGGCTGTGCACATTACTCTTAGCTACCTGTTTACACCAAGGAGTTGAGTCACTAGGCTGTTTTGTGCTAGATGTTCTATGTGTAATTAAGTAAAACAAAACATCTCTTTCCTCATGTCCTTGATGGTCCAAGCTAAATAGTGCACAGCAGTGCCCTGTATTATGAAGGTGAAGAATGATGAGCAGTGTGAGGTTTTAATGAAGCCTCTAGCATTTAGCTTGTGTGCTGGGAAAGGGAGCACGTTACTGGGTGAGGTTCTAGCTAAATATTTGGTTGTCACAGTGAGGGTGATTTTTGCCAAGGGAAGAGGGAGACCAGAAGTTACAGCAAAGCTGTTGTTGACGATGAAAAATTTATGAAGGGACTGAAGCAATTTGTTTGCTGAGGTAGGAAGTAGGTGTGAGATGCTGTGTGCAGAGACCTCCTCCATGTGGCGGTGGAGCCACTGCCACAGATTGGATTGAATTGACCTGGATTGAACAGGCTGCAGCAGGCATTAAGGACGACACTTAAGGAATGGATCTGGGTCACGAGGAGCACTGCGAGGATCTGAGCTGCCAGCAAGCAGAGGACCAAGAATCAGCTGTTTGTTTGAAACTGGAAGCACAGAGGGGCTGGAGGATGGCTTGACTTCACTGTCACTCCTAGACAATGCAGCAACACTGCAGGATGTATTTACTGCTTTGTCACACAGTTTTATATAAAAATACAAATGGAGAAGTACTGTTAAAAAGTTGCTCCCCAGGGACCAGGAAACTGCCAGTGGATTACTGCAGTGAACAGTGTTCTTGACCCAGGGCACAGCTAGATGCTTCCACCAGCAAAGAGTGGAGCTGTGTGGCACCTGTGATGTGCCCATGACATGACAATATGCCTGGAAATGTCAGCTCTGCCTTTCTCTCACCTTGAGCCTCCTACCCTGAGGTGTGACCTGTTTTGTGCTCCAACTCAGAGCTCTTCTTTTGAGAGTGCCTTTCTGTAAGTATTTACACCAATGGGACCTTGTAAGCCTTAGGACTCCAGTCTGTGTGACTGTGGCTATTTTTTTTTTTGCCTTTGGTTGTGCTGCTAAAGGCCACTGCATTCCTCTTGCTGTGCTGTCCTTTGTGCTTCGTTGCCAGGCCATCCAGGGCTGATCTTCCAGTCCTGACCACAGCAGCTGGGTCCAGCTCCTCTTCCCTGCACAGCTGCATCAGTGACCAGAGGGGGCTTTGATAGCATTGCATGGCCCCGTAGGCAGGTGCAAAAGAATTGACAGACAGCTACATGAAGTTTAAAGGTCTCTTTGAGTAGCTAATTTCCTTCTTCAGATGCCACTTGGAATAAAAAAAAGAAGGTATGTTCTAAGCAGAAGAATTGTGGCAGAAGTTGCCACCTTTTTCATACCCTGCTTCCAGGTTTTTCCAAATCCTGTGGCTTCTGACTTTTCAACTTCAGGTTTCCAGGTTTGGCTGAAGATGGCCTTAGTTGGTGGGGAGATGGAAGTGGGAGGTGGTAGTGATAAATCTCTCTTGCCATAATGAAAAAAATCCTCTTCAGTCAATGCATAGAGGAAATTACTCCTCTCAGCAGGGCCATCAGAATTGTCACATCTAACACAAACTTTCACATGCTTTACCATCCCCCTTTTCTGAAATTCAGTAGCAAACTCACCCATTCTGGTTCTAGTGGTCGTACCCTGCACAGCCTCAGCTGTACCACGGGCCACAGTCTGTCACAGCATCCTCTCTCTGTAGCAGGAGACACCTGGTCAAGGTCTTAGCAGTGCCTGCCCAGGCCAGGCTGCACAGTACTTCAGAGAGAAACCAACAGCACTCCTTTGGCAGTGTCTTGGTGCTGTGCTGCTGACTCAGATTTGCTTCTCAGCTGACTGATGGGGTTTTTTCAGTTTCCTTAGTAGAAGCATCAGTGGTGTGCAGAAATGGACTTTGCTCTGGGTCTGCAGCACTTCTTTCCAGACCTACCATATGTGTGTGTGCAGCTACTCTGCAACAAACAGCGAGTGTTCGGCAGGTTCACATTCTCACTTTGCTTTACTTCAGCAGGAACTGCAATTAAAGCAGTGCTTGAGCAGAGTAGTTATGCTGTATTTGATGATAAAACATAGGTTCTGCACTATGTGCAGTACATATACTTGTAGTTTAAATAGGCAGTTTTAGAAACTCAGGACTTTCAAGTGGGATTGTGCTGAGGCATCATTTCACAAGAGTCCATCATCTTCTGGTCAGTGACTTGAAGCAAATTTTAGTAGAGTGCATGGAAACTAATTATTAGCATCACAAATTAATTATATGCCCTCGAAGTACAGGCTCAGCACTAACTCAGGTTCGGTATGTCAGTAACTCCATGTTCTAAGTACTTTGAGTGCTCTACAATTTGGCAGCAGAGTTGGGTCCAAGAGGCAGATTTTCCCAGACTGCCTTCTAGTCCAGCTGTTTATTGGTCCCAAACGAGTTGCACATCTGTCACGGTGCTGTTCCTGGCTTCTACCCTTGAAGCAGCTGGGTGGGGGGGCAGAGCCCTTCATGATGCCTGCATTGAAACATGCTTTTATTAATTATTTACTTTTAATTTATTAATCCTGATTTCATTATCCCTGAGTGATGCACTTTGTGCTGTGCACAGCAGCTGCTCCCTGGCCAGGTGAGTGGGCCTTCATGCTTGAAGGGTGCTCTGAAAAACCCTGGTACATTGTCCAAAGCCTCTTGCTGAAAGAATGACCATTGCTTCAGAGGTCAAACCTGGCATCTTGGAGGACAAGGAGAGCAGCACCAGCAATTGGATTTCCATTCCTGCATTTGTCGCGGGCAACGTTGGGGTGCAAGTCACTTTATTCTGTCTGTCCACGCTTTGCAGAAATGCACGGAAGGCAACTTTCCAGAAGCTACAGCATTGCTTTGGTTTTTTGCTTCTGTGAGGGCAGCACTGTGCAGTTAACTTCCTGGGAATGACCAAGAGCCAAACCCTTGCTGCTCAGTGTTGGTTGAGCAAGGCTGCAACACCTCTGAAGAGGAGGAGCAGAGTCAGGGCTCTTTTTTGAGAGAGTTGCCTCCCGTGGTGTCAGGAACTAAGCAAAGATGACTCAAAATGTTAAAAACCCAGGAGTTTTATTTCAAAGTATAAATTCCAGGCTTGTCAGACAAAATCCCACTAACAGTTAACACAGACACAAACTAATCTACAGTACATACAAAAATGGGGAAAGCTGGCAACTGCCCAGCTTAAACTGGACATCAAATCAGTCCTACATTTTTTATTTTGTATTTACAAGTCCAGCTGCAAAACAAAACAAGAAATCAGATTTGGAATTTTTCAACAAAGGATTTTGCACATTTGACTTCTGATAACCAATAAATTACTAAAGCTAAACAGGAATCCCTGAACAACTACTACTCAGCTATCTTATTTACAGCTACACCCTATTAGTTTAAGACAGCAGTACAAATATACATATGTGTGTATATATATATACACACACACACACATATCTATACATAGATATATATAAGCATATGTATATAAAAGAAGAAAAGAATGCTCAGCCTGCATAATGACAAAGAAAGACATCTTTTTAACTTAAAAGGGATGAAAAGGAAAATTTATTGATTTGCTTTCTCCTAGCTATCCTTAATTTTTTCCTTCTCCTTTCAGAAGGTGTTTAGAAGGGAATAGATTTGCATGGCAGGGCTGGCTTAGTGTCATTTAATCTCTTCTCCCTCCAGTGTTTTCATACAATGCCCACCCCTACCCAAATCAACAAATTAAAAAAATATATATTTAATATATCAAGCTTTTATTTAAAATATCTGCATAGATATTTTTGACAAAAGAATATTCAAAGGGTGTATAAGAAGGCAGAATCACAGCTTGATTTTGTACAGTGTATGCAATACTCATCCTGGGGAATGGCTGTCTTGGGAGCAGGAACAGACATGACCCACCCCTTTATATAATATCAGGTTTTATTTACTGTACATTTAAGACTAACAGCATCAAGGAAGAGCTGAAGTGGCTATTTCTGTTACAGTACAAATGATGTTCAGATCCTACTACTGAGCTGAGTCATGGTCCCAGTGAAGACTGAGCGGTTTTGCCTTTGTTTTCAAAGGAAGCAGGGTAAGACCCCTTAATTTTACAGGGAGAACACCATGAGTGTTTCCAGCCTTGTGCTAAAAACCTTGGGACTGGGTGTCACAGTGCTTGCGCTCAGTGATCCAACATGGCCGAGGGCAGCACAAACGATTCCAAGGAGCAATGTCAGACCAACGCATAGGGAAGCTGCTCAGAGCATGGAAATAATTACAGGCTGAGAGATCTGCATCCTTGTGTTTTCTGAAGCTGTCACTGGAGACAGTACAGATGCCATACCTGCAGTCTGCCCCCTCCTAGCATTTCTGTTTTTGTATCCAGTACTTTTTCAGCCATACTGCAATATCAGAGGCCAGTGAAGCTGTAACTAGGAGAAACACAGCACACCATTTTGCCACCAGCACTCCACAGCAGGGCTCCTCTCCAAGCAGATGAACTAACTCAACTTACTTTCAACCTGGACATCCAGATGCCCTTGTATCACACACAGAGAAAACAATTCAAACCTGTAACACACCAGAGGGGAAATGAGGATGGAAAACACAGCTGTAGTCAGTGCTGTGTTTGCTAAAACATGGGCAACTCGGTCCAAGGCGGTACTGCTGAAATGTCACGTACCCAGAGGCAGCAGCAAAACACAGAATCACAAAATTCAGAGTCGGGAACAACTTTATACCAAGCTATTGAAAGATGGAAAATTTTGCATTAAGTGCAGAGAAGAAACCAAACTCAACACTTTCACTTAAAAGCCATAGAGAAATTTTTAGAGTATTTAAAAGCAGATTATTGGAATGCTTCAGTGATTGATACTTTTCATTAATGAAGAGATCAGTCTAGAAGCACAGTATTAGCACACCTGTACCGAATGTTGCCACATATTTTGGTAATACTTTCAAATAAAGTCTGTAACTGAAACAAATTGTTTCTGGTTGATTGCTGCTAGCAGAAAGCTTCTTGATAGTTTTAATCTTTCTGGGAGGTAAAGGATAATAAAACCATCAGCCACTCAACTACATGGGAAAAACTGCCATGAGGTAAGGAATTAAGCGCTACTTGTGTTTGTCAGCAAACTCACTGCAGAGGTCTGCTCCACAGTGACAGTGACTGCACAAAACTGGCGTAGTTTTCTCTTTGGGCATCAGTGATCAGCTCCGTTGGAGGTTTCCACACCAAAACAGGCATCTCAAAGTCAAGCCATGCTTTATCACATACTTCTCCACCAGTACTTGCTCAAGATACTAAAATCTGACCTTTAACAGCCCTGCTGGGATGAAACAACAGGGAAGTGATTGTTCTCCCCATAGCTGCAATGTCTTTGGTCAACAAGGGTGTCTCACAAAATCCTGCCAAAAACCTAGAACTGCTGCCATACAGACCAGAAATGGATCTGTTAAGACAGAAGCCAGTTTTTACAGTCAGATCAGTGAAGAACTAAATCTTTCATAGATAAGTATGAGTCTTCTTTCTCCAATGATGCAGCCCACAAAAGCTCCAAATGGAATGACACACCATCCCTTTTAATACTTCCACTGGAGGAAAGAAAATTCTCTAATGCAGGACTTGCACCCCCTGCCTATCCCAAAGGAGACAAACCTAACAAGGGGTATCTAAATGGAAGCTCAAGCTATTACAAAGCTCAGGTATAGTTTGGACTGGAATCACAACTAAATAATTGGAAGTGCTAGATTGTATCCTCATGTTTATTTTAGCATTTAAACTGTAAAACTTCATACTACTGATACAGCCAAAGGCTCTTTGGTACCACCTCAAAGACACATTAACAAAAAAATGCCCAAGGACTTGACAGCCACCAACTGGAAATAACTGTTCTAATCTCTATTACAGAACTGTCCTTATAAGGACTCAAATTTAGTCTATTTCCACAAACAGACTAAATGCATTTTTAAGTAATTATTCCTTAAAATAAGCAAACAAAACATTTACTTAAACACAGAAAAATTCAAGGAATTTTTGATAATAGCACCAGAAATACAGGGACAACTGCAGTTCAAAGGAAAGGTTACACATTTTTCATACAGTATGAACCTTCTCTGAGGATACTTGGATTTAGCCAGAATTTTTGCCTGCCGAAATCACCTTTTAAATGCAAGTTTCCATACAGAGAATATCCGTAACTCACCTGAGAGAAGTGACACTCCCAGCTACATGAAGTAGTGCAGTAAACCAGACAGAAGTCTACAGTGCCATTTCTTTCACTGTAAAGGTTCTAAACAAAAGGAACAACAGCTACAGAACCCATAATCTCTCAGCATATTTCATCAGTCCTGTTTGGGGATTTAACTTTTCTGATAATTCTTCAATCTTGCTTCACACTTCAACATGCTGGTTTTGAGAGAAAGAGCACTGAAATGAAATAATGTCATATTCTGCAGCTTTGCTATATGGTGAAGTGGATTTAAAAAAACCCTTTCCCCTCTAAACCCACTGTTTGGTTCTATTGGGTAGGAATGCAACTGAAAATTGCCAAAATTCAATCCTTGCATCTGCTTTGTTGTCCAGGTGCGTTACTATTTTGTTCTGCAAAAAGCAAGTTTAACATGTCGGTGATGGCGGGGGACATGCACCAATTTCTCTTCTCAGCTCAGAAGCATCATGAAAGCATCTATTAACATTTGCAGTTGCTCACAAGGTTTAGGCCAGTGTCTAAAACAGTTTCTAAACCCCCTTGGCTATGTCTGCTTTCTGCAGAGGCAGGCAGGTGATGGGAGAGAGAAGCACACTGGGAAGCCAGCTCCTCCTTTTGTACTCACTGAGTATCCAAACGAGTGCAAACAGGTAGAAGCTTTCATGGCACCACACCATGAGGGTTTCTTCTTTGGCTGAATTGCAGCTTTCCCAAAAGAACTAGGAAAGGCTCTGGAGGAAAATTATGTCTGTATACTCAATATTCTTGACAGGATAAAAACAACTATTCAGGAATTACAGTAAGGAAAGGGTTGAGTGATACTGCACATAAGAACAAATTCACCATCAGCAGATGTTACACTTTCTTGTCTTTACATAAATAGCAATTACTGCAGGCCTAGAAAATGAGAAGCACTGATAAAAGACTAGAAGGGTAAAGGGAAAAATAACTCCAACCAAATAAAAGAACAGCACAAGGTATCTGGCTACATTTTATTTTTGAAATTATCCTTTAAGGCACAAAATAAATCTAAAAAATAGGGCTGGATGTATAAGGGGAGGAACAGAGAAATTGTCCGAATTATAGAGGTGTGAATGGAGTCTTTACAATCCAGTTTCAGATCTGGGAATGCTCCCAGGGTAAGTAGAGGAGGATAGTGATAATAGAGGAGCATTCTAACTTAGAAGAAGTAGGAGGTTGTGGGGTGATTTATTATTTTTTTTCCACCACCTCCAAATTTACACAGGTTCCTGGCCAGACTCAAGTGCCCTTCCCTCCCCTCAGAGAGCTTATTACAGTTTGTAAGGTAAGACCAGACCACTCAAGCCTCCAGTACAAAAAGTGAGACCTTGAATCACCCTTCATGTCACAGTCTGCTCACAGAATGCTGGGGGGGTAAGAGGCAGATCGTTTTTGCCCTTGTATTGGTGTCTCAATAGACATTACAGATGTGTATGTTTTACTTCAGACAAACTGCAATTTACTATTTTGTTTCCACTCTGAAGCAGAATCCCAGGCATTCAGGATGCTCTTGGATAAAGGATAGTAGGGATCTAAGTCAAACACCTGTCATGGAAGGAAAAACAAAATTTTCAAATGGCCAATGACATGAACTATTTTAGAAAAAACAGGCTCTCTTGCTGCAGGTCAGACTTTATTTTTCTATTGGTTCTGAGTGCATGTAGTGTGTGTCATACACCTGTCTAAAATAATCCTGCAGAGTGGATTTAAAGGTGAATTACATGCATGGGATCAACTCCTCCCAAAACTGGGGTAATTTTTGATAGCAGGACAGGTTTAGAGGGTCCAAAGATCTCTAGTTTAACTGCTCTGGGAAGAGATCACATCTGTGGACTGGGGGTCACAGAAGGGTCCAAAGCGTCCATAGACATCCTTAGCCCTGACTGCAAAGTAGTATTTGCTGCCAGACACGAACTGTGTCAGAGTGCATGCCATGGGCAGCGGCAGCGCCTTCACCTCCCCGATCTTCTTCCACTGCGAGGGCATGGTGGCACTGGGGTCCTCGTGGTAGGCATACAGGTGGTAACTGTCCACAGTGGCACAGCTCCGGTCCACCTCCATCACGCTCCATGACAGCACAATCCCATTCTGGCTCTGTACCCGGGCCAGCTTCAGCTGCGGCTTTTGAGGTGGAGAAGTGTTGGCAGCTTCGGGGGGCAGACGTGGTGGCTGTGGTGCCTCTGGAAGTGGGGCGGGATGTATGGGGCGTGGTGGCTCCTAAGCAGCATAAGAACAGTAAGGGAAAGGTCAGAATCTACAGCAATGGAAGGAGGCTTTAATTCATCATTCCCCAGGTAACTGGAAGCAGATGAGCCTTGCAATCACCCAGCCATCACAACTCAATGTCCCTGCCCCTTGCAGAGGCAAGGCAGCAGCTGCAAAAGATGGGAAGGGGTGGGAACAAGGATGCCATAAATTTTTATGCTATTCTTACATAAATCCCTAGTTGTGCAAACGATCGTTGCCACAGTAACATCCCCGTATGTACCTTCTTTGCTTTGCAGCTAGGAGGGGATGAACTCGACACTGTGCCCTTTACCAGGACTGGGCAGGCAGGTTCACAATGACTTTGAACCAAGCAGTTTGAGCTGCTGTTCCCATGTTACCCGACACCGCAGGCAGGGCATTAAGCTGACAACTCATCATTTCTACAGACAGTTATTCAGTCACAAAAGGAAGACAGAGTAATGATGCCACATAGATTCTATCACCTTAAATTGATCACAAAAGCTACGCCTCACTTTCCAGAAAATTTTGAAATGAGGGCACAAATGTGTCTTTCCTGTGATATTTCTTTTTCGTACTGCAAAAACAGTCTCATGTCTCTACTTTATATTAGTTAAGATGAGTTTAGGAAGGTGGTTACAGTGCTTCAAGCCTGAGATCTTTCAGGTTGGAATCTGAGATAATTTTTGGCATCTTAAGTGTTCCGTGTGATGTTTGCTTCATTTATTGTCATTTTTTATCACTGGAGAGTGCATTGAGTTGATTGTGTCTAGACTGAAAGGATGGTAAGCCACCTTCTTGACAATATAGTTACCATTTCAGGACACCATAAGTAATGTGACTGCTCAACAGTGAGTGTACAGGAAACGTATTTGAAATGAAATTAAATGTGTCAGAGAAAATTCTCTAATTCTAACTAAAAGGGGTTTTAGGTGAAGTAATTAGTTTTAGCAGAAGTAATTACCCTCAATGCTGACTAAAAACCTCTGGAGTTTGGGAATTGGCAACCTTGGAGATTTGGTCTGTACCTTGTTCTCCTGAGTTTTGCAAACAGCTGTACTAAAAACTGGTCATGCATTTCATAACCAAACCATGACAAAACATTTTACTGGCAGTTCTTCTGTACCCTTGACTCCATGAGTCTCCTGCAGACAACTCATGTACTAATTTTCAGTATTTTCTCTTGGTAATTTGGAGACGGTCAGGGTGAGCTAACAGATTGCACAGCTTTTACCATTCTGGGCAGGAGTTGCTGTAGGTGACTGGGTGGTGCCATGCACAAAACTGGCTGTGAAGTGTCAACAAGGCATTTCATTGTTCTGCAGCTCACACTAAGAGCAGCCTGAGGGTCCCAGTGCAGAGGCAAGGCCGTACATTGCATCAGGTGATTGGAAAGCCTACTCACAGTGTGCACTTGCGGCGGCGGTCGATGGTGCACCGTGAGCTGAGGAGCTCCAGAGCCCAGAGCCAGCCCGTTGTTCACCACGTAGGTTGTCTGAGGCATTCGCACGGTCACACCTGCACGGAGCACAACGAACACTGTGAGTATTCAATACTTACAGGCAGCTAAACAGAACATTGGAAGACCAACTCCTTGGTTCAGCTGCAGGAAGCCAAATGTCAGACAAGAATCCTCCAGCTGCCAGCAGACTGATGAAGCACTGTGTAAAAACAAAATTACCCCCCATCCCCTGAAGCTGTAAAAGTGAGAGAGAGCGAGCGCTTGTATTTGCAGAAGGGACAGAACGTTGCTTTAGCACTTTGTAGCATGAAAGAAATAGGTGAGGAGAAGTGTGAGAGATACAGGGAGATTAAGTATGAAGAGAACAATTACATCATTTTGGGATTCAGAAAGGAAAAGAGAAATGCTGCTGCATCACAGTGTTACCCACTCAGAAGGCTGTGCTGTGGATGGCAGTGAAAGCAAAAAAAGCTACGTCACTGCCCAAGAAGCTTGTCCTCCCTCCCAGAACAGACTCATGATGGACGCTACTCACAGGCATCACCATTTCAGTCATTCCCACAGCAAACTGATCTGCCTGGCAGGAATAAACTAGACAGTTTTACAGCCTTGTAAATAATACCCAAAACTCTTGCAGGCTACTAAGTTTTCATTCATTTTATACCACATCTAATTCTCTTAAGTAACACTTCATCTATTCACTGTTGGAACATGTATGTTCTGTGAACTCAAAGCTTTTGCTCATTGTTATGGATTGCCTGGATTATCCCTCCATTTCTGTCCAGAAATACAAGATTTGAGGCAATCTCTACAAAACCCTAGTTCTACACTTGTGTAGGACTGAAGCATTCTAATACTCCAAAAGACACCTCACAGAGCAACACATTATTAGGAAAACACAGTTACTGTAGGGCAATTTCTTCTCTTGATAAACACACATCAAACTACAATCCATACGTGATGAGTGTCAGAAGTCTGTGTAATCTGTGAAACTGAGGCAGGGAGCTCAGAGTGCTAAATCTTAATGCTTTAATTATAAAGTACTAAACACTGGGTTGGTGCTTTATATCTTTTTCTTATTGGAATCTCTCTAAAAGTTGATGAAGCTGTGTGAACTCCTGTGGGATAAACAAGTCACCTGAGCTGGCTATTTCTCCTCTGTGAGAACCTGGTAAGATTTTCTGGTTTAGTATGACTGTAGTTCTGTCTCAGGAAATTACAACCACCTGAAGATGGTCAGAAATGCCTTAGTAAGATACAAACATAGCATCACTTCTAGGTAGGGATACTACTCACTTGAGGCAGAAGTACAAAACTGCAATTTGCAAAACGCTTTGGATGGATTCTCACAGTCAATTTTTCAAAGACTAAGTGCAGCAATCTTACTCAAGAAGCATCTGCTACTGGCACTAAAGGCTGTTGCAATGATAATATAAATCAATATACATCAGTAGCAGCATCACTACCAGAACATCGCAAAAGTAGGTGCACACTCATAAAACAGGGAAATTCATGTTAAACATAAAGGTGTTAAAATAACCATAGTGCAGAAATTGTGGGGAGCAAAAAAAGGACAGTAAAAATCCACCACTTTGTAACAAAATATCATTTAAGTTCTTTATTTTTGACATCTATTACTCATTTCAGAAAATGAGTTTACTGTTAGGAGAAGATATCAGTTATGCATTTGCAAAGTCAAGGGGAACTTGCCAACATCTCAAGGAAACTCAAGCATATATCAATTTCTGATAAATCCGGTGAGAAATTTCATCTCTTGAGGCCTTGATAAAGGAAAGAAATTTGCTGAGCACAGGACATCAGAGATTGCTAAGGAATTATATAAGGATGCCTGATAGAAATGTAACTTTTAGACAGGAAATCAAACATGATTTTGTACATAAGTATGTTTTAAACTTCCACCACAATAAAAAAAGTCTCTATCTTTCTCAGAAGAGTGGCGCTTATTATATTACCTTCCACTGCCTTGTAAAGTATGGGACATGTCACCCACAGATGCTTAATTGGCAGAGCTAGTGCCTGGGATTACTTAAATCCAACTTTTCCTCATTCACATAGCTGCAAGTAGAATTTCTTAGTAGCCTAAGAATTTTCTCAATTCTATAAACTGGGAAAAAACCCCAAAACTCTCTAACTAGAGCCAGTATTGCAAAAAGACCAAACAATACACCCAAGTCAAAAACCTAAATGCCACATCCATCAGGTAGAACATACCAAGCTGTGTCCTGGTAAGAAGCACATGGAAGGAAACATCCCTTACCTCCAGTCTGTGGGGTGACTGGCCTTAAGCCTGGACTGGTCATGACAGCTCCTCTTACAGGATTCTGAGCTGGTGGTGCAGGAATAGTGGTATAGACCACCTGATGGTTAGCAGGGGTTCTTGGGATAGGAAGCTTGGGATTAGCTGGAGCCATGGGCCGATGAGTTACATTCACCGTTGTCGAAGCTGAAAAAAAGACAGAGCACACCCTAAACCTGAATTCCATGACTCAAAGCCATATGCCTGTTCAAGACGACACATCTCCTTTGGAAAACTGAGTCATCTGAGCCATGTTAAATAAAAACTAACTGTCTGCTTTGGGTACTGCAAGAAAAGTGAAAACAGCCTAAACAGTATTTTCACCTGAAATATTCAAGTCAATATATATACAGCTTCCCAACAGAAAAGATAAATATAATATCTCCCCCACTCCCTGCAAAGGTCTGGCGTGTAAGAACAGAAGAATATAAAATCCATCAGAGTCTGCAGAACACAGCAGTCCTATGATAATTCCAATGCCAACTAATCTTCAGCAATCATATACAGAAAAAGAATAAAATAAAAGAAAAGAAAAAAAGAGGACCTACATTTCTTTAGAAAAGGGAAAACATAATCACACTACAAAGTAATATTTAACTAGGGCTAGAACTTCAATGTCAGCCTTGCCATTCCCTCTGCCAAAAGAATTAACTTCCAATGGACAGACGTAGGAGTGATGTTGATAGTGTTTTTTTCCCCATTACTTAAAGAAGGTACAGGTTTCTTCTCCTTCACTTTTACCAACAATAGTATATTTAATAATTTCCATGACTATCCTTAGCAAGATTTCTTCCTCTCCACGCAATTAAATTGATCCTAACTTCTTTCCAAATCAATAGTACTATCCTTCCCCTTTATCAGTTTAAAAGAAAAAATGTTATGAGAAACTGACTAGAATGAAAGATTATGAAGTGACTCATACATTCTGAATATTCACTTTAAAAGATTAGCAAAATGTAGAGCACCCAGGAGTCTAATTCAAAAAAAAAAAAAGCAGCCACTGCACTCACACAGTGATGTCAAATTAAGTTACCTGTGGGTAATACATGGATGGTGGTCTGGGAAGGACCACTTGTTGGCACACCTGGCTGCTGCACAGGGCTTGGCTGCAAAGGTGGCAAAGGCTGCAGGGGTCGAGTCAAGGGCTGGGTTGGTATGCTCAGTCCTGTCACAGGTGCTTGACTCTGGTTCTGCTTCTGCTTCTTGCCATCTGCTTTAAAACAAACAAAAGATATAGACAATAGCAAACAGGAATTTTAATTTCTGAATCACAGTTCCAAGCATCACAGAATTTTACAGTCCTTTCCTCTCCCATTTCCAGACTGGTGAGGATATTTGAAGCATGACATTTCTCTGACCTTTTTTGCTTATGCAAACATATCTGCAGAAAACTCATTTAATTCTCCTCACTTTCATCACTGCAATTTCCCCTGCCCAGACACACTCCACAATATTTTATTCTATTATCATGAAGTCTGCATATTTCAGAGCAATTTGGAAACCTGCATTCAAGGGAACACTGTGCCAAAATCTTTAGAAGTTGTTATTAAAAAAAAAAATCTTAAACCCTTTAAAGGCCTGAACATTGCAATACTCAAATTTTGTTCCCTAAATGTCTTGTATACCTTTGATGTTTTCATCTTTTTATCTGCTGACTCCTTTCAATCTTTTAGTCAGTCCTCTTGCTGCTATTTTGAATTTTCATGGTATTTACTTAAAAAGAGGGAAATAATTTTATTATTTATAGAAAACTTTAAAAAGAAAATTTGTTTTATCACATTGACACCCTCCTCAATATGACTTACTGACTTGTGATACTGACAAATATTGCCTGTATCTGTAGTTTACTACAGCAATACTTTTTCCTGCTTTAGTTTATTTATGACTACATAAAATATTCATTAGAGTGCAAGTCTGTATCCAATCAAGACTTTGTATAGGTTGAATAAAGAAAAATTGAGAAGCTTTCATCTGGACATTAAAGCAGTAATGGGCAGAGGAGGCACTCCTGAAGAACTAAAAAACACAAGATAAAAGAATAGATTTTAAGGACTGACACACAGATGGATTCTTCCCTAATAAAAGTGTACATACATCAGCCACTAATTTAGTAAAAAAGCATAGAATATAAAGATGAAAATATGTAAAACTCATTTTCTCTTGAGAAAACATAACAATATAGTGAGGACCACATTTAAAAAGTTCAATTAAGTATACCAACTAGATTTCAAAGCATTAAGAACAGGGTTAATGTCAGCATAGCTGAAAGTGTTGGGGTTTTTAGCAGTTTGAGACTATTTTGATGATCTCACAGAGCTGTGTTTAAAACTAGCTGCTAACAGCTGGAAGTAGCAGTACCCTTCACAAACTGCTGTATGATTCTATGAAACACAATTATAGAATCATCAAGGTTGGAAGAGAGCTTAAAGATAATCTAGTCCAACCATCAACCCAGCACCAGCATAATCACCCCCAGACCATATCCCCAAATTCAAGACCTCAAGAATAAAACACAGTATGAACTGCAGCCGATGTTGTCTTTCTGTAGACTCAACAGCCAAGCTACTTCACTGAAGCCATTGGATGAAAATATACTGCGTTTTGTTTGGTTTGTTTTCCCGCGAAGTCTATAAAAGGAGCAGTGAAGGGATGCCTATTCTGAAAACAAAAGGTGAGATCCTTCCTGCTCTTTGATCAACTAACAGGCCTTGTGATTGGTTCAAACTTCTTTTGTTGTCCATGATTATGAGAGATTTCCCAGTGTTCAACAAACTACTTGACTCCAAAGAGATTCCTACAGAGATGTTTACATCTGTTTACTTCAAACATTTAGAGACCAATGCACCACTGAACAATTTCAATGATGTGAGTGCATTCTTATTCATGACTTAGAAGATACACTTACAATCCAACAAGCAAAAACCTTTACAGCCTACTTCTGTAAATGTGGTTCAAGGAAAGATGACAGTCTGAACAAATGTGAGGGCTTTTCCAGTTTTGATTTTTTTTTTAATTTCACACAGAGCAAGTTTATTTACCCTTGACAAATCAAGAAGAGCTCTGCTGACACTCCAGTGACTGGAAACTAGGTCAGCATTGCACCACCCACAGGAAATGATGACAGATAACAAACTAGACTTCATTAAATAAGTGGAAACAAGCAGCAAAGGCTATTTAAGTAAAAAAAAAAACAAAAAAACAAAAAAACAGCAAAGAAGACTGGGTACATAGTAAGCACAGGACTAAGGTCAGAAGTCATTATGGAACAGTTTCCAATACTAAATGAGCACAGCATCATATTCACAACAAATGTGGACCCAGAAGAGACAGAAAAGTGTGATTTATGGAAATAAGCATAAAATGGAAATTGTTACTACTGGAAGTGTAAGCAAAACTCCTATTCTAATACACAAAACAGAAGAGGGACTAATTTCCATGCCAGAAACACGTCTACAACACTGCAGTTATAGCACAAAGGAGTTTTGAACAGTGTTCTACTTCATAACTGGTATAGGTGGATTACAGAACACCAAGCATGCCACAGGCATGTTCAAGAGTAAGAAAAAAATTATCCAGAGAACTACAGATTTGTTAAGCAGATAAAACACCTTATAAAATAAAAAACTGATTATGTATTTAATATTTTTCATACAAAATAATTAAAAAGCAGAACATGTATTTTTTAATTTAAGAGTACATTTACATATCTTTCTTTGACTACAGACCCACTTCAGACTAAATCTATTAATTGTTTCAATATTAATACAAAATAATTTGATGATCCTTTTATAAAAGGGCCAGCAAGGTCCAAAGTGCAAGTATTGCAAGATACTTGCAGACAGGAAAGTATCTAGATTGCTCTTAACATGGTTTCCCAAAAATTACACACCCTTTTCATTCATAGTTTTTGCACAAATTGGAAGGTATTATTACATATTAGCAGATATGAAGATCTATTTAAATACCTTTTACAAGTAGCAGAATTAGGTTTACTTTTTATGTGAGTGACAATGCTGTAAAGAACATAATCAGGAACTGAGTGTTCCAAACAACACTGTGTATGTGTTGATCTTCAGTTTGAATTAGTATTGAGCTAATATTCTTGCAGGAAACACCATAATGCTGAAAGTATTTTCTATCCTGAGGCTGTGTAAATCTAGGAGAAAATAAAACCTGCTCCACATTTGCTGTAAAGGAAGTACAGTGGAAAAAATATTTGGCCAAAGGTATATAGATGTTTATGATCATTCAAAAGCTGTTACAAGCATACTCTTCCTCCGTTTAATCTTGAATTTTTATCAGAACACATTCCTGCGCAACTTGCTCCAAAATCCTAGTGCTGTGTTCTCACTGCATGGTGAAACTCAAGCTTTTATTAGGGTTTCCTATGTTTCCACAGAGTATATAAAAAAACCACTGACTTCTCACACAAATTCTAAACATGAACTAATCTGCATTGGCTTCAGACTATCAGATTCTGCTTTGCAGGGAAGAGACACACAGGAGCCAACCCAGCACAAAAGTATTCCACTAACTTTCCTCCTAATGGAAGGACAGTATTCTAAGACCTGACAACTAAGGAGAAAGAATCTTAGAATATCCCACAGCATAAATTTTTAAGATACCGGCTCAAGCCCCAACAAAGAAACTGAGGAAGAATTAAGCTGCAATGGAGCTACGAGTCTATAGCACTCCTACCTACAGAAGCAGTCTTATAATTGTACATGCAGCTGTGGCATTGATAATTTATGGCAATTGTGAGGTGAGCATCTACTTAATGCAATTAAGAAAAAAAAAAAAGCTCTCTGGAAAATGTTATTTTCAGAATCCTTTAAGATAGAAAAATATTAGCTGAAATATATTACAGTACTGTGACATGCTACTTTAAAATATACCACACATCCATTTTGATCTATCTGCTGGGTGTCTTTTACAAAATATTAAATAGGACTGGGGAGGTTAACCTTGCCTGACAGGCTTGCACAGTCCCAAGGCAACCACCTTTTTATCTTTTTGAAAACTAACCCTCAGAAGAGATTGACAGTGATAAAAACTTGATTGCCTCAGCTATTCTGCCACTCAGCTTGTCAAGTCAAAATCCTGGCTGAAAAGGACCTCTGGTAGTCCAATTCCTTGTTGAAGCTGGACTGTCAATAGGAACTTATTCAAATGATCTGTGGTTTTGCCCTGCTAAATCTCAAAAACATCCAAGAGGACAGTTTCTACCATCCCTCTGTGCAGCACTATGCTGACTTTTTGCCTCCTCAAGCTGAACTTGAACTTCTTGAACTTGTAATTCATGGCCACAGCCCCTTAATGTATCACTTGGCACTGCTGTGCTCTGTCATTTTTGTATCTTCCAAGGAGCCGTATTCTGCCCTTACACTGTTCTTGCTTAGCTCTTTGCCAAACATGCACTGGTCTGATCTCTTCTGACAGGTCATGCACTCCAGGCCTTCACCATCCTGATACCATCAGTGGGGGCCTCTCCAGTGCTACCACAACTCTTCTGAGCTTGAAGAAAAGGGATCCAAAACTGGACACCCTATTTCAGCTGTGACTCCACCAGTGCCAGTCTGGGGGAATACTTAAATTGAAATGAGAACACACTGTTGGCTCGTACTCAATTCACTGTGCACCACATAGCCTCTACTGATAAGAAAAGCAGACAGTCAGCTATCTGAATTGCATCATGCTTCCCTAATACTTGTATACCTCACACTCCCTTTTTGGTGATAACATCACATGGAACTGTTCAAGGCCAGGCTGAATGGGGCTTTGAGCAACATGGTCTAGTGGGAAGTGTCCCTGCCCATGGCAGGGGGGGTTGGAATGAGATCACCTTAAAGATCCTTTCCAACCCAAACCATTCTGTAACTCTATGATTTCTTTCTCACTGGAAGAAATGCTACCACATGCGAAAATTATTTTCTACATTTGTGTAAGAAAAATGCAAAGCAAGTCAAGCTATTAAGAATGTTTGTGTAGAACTTGAATGCACAAGCTAGAGAAATAACTATCAAGGTTGTCCAGATGAATCAAACTTCTTGGTGGCTGGACTTCAGAATGTAGCACAGGGACAGGCATTTACAGACCAGACAGAATGAAAATTTTACCTCCAATAGTAGAAATATGATTTTTTCCAATGGAAATGACAGCACATAAGACAATGGTCTGAAGTAGAGACTCATTACTTCTGTGAAGTACTATCATTCTTCACGAATCCAGTGCTAACTATAATTAGACTGGCCTGCATTTACACAAGATCTATATAAAAAGAAATGTGTTCTTTTAAATGATGAAGTGCTTCCAAACTGCCAAAGTACATAAGAGCACGACTATATTTACTCTTCTCGTGGCATACAGTCCTAAAGCAAACAACAGTTTGCATTTGGTCTTTAAACTCTTGCACACAAAGTGTTAGCTAAACAAAAGATTAGAAGTTGTAATACTGTAATGCCTAAATAGCAACTGTAGAATCAAAAGGCCTTTAATTATAATCACTAAACAGAAAAAGTAAATACATCTAGAAGAGCTTTTGAAAAGATCATCAGGAACTCAAGCATCTGAAATTACTCCCCAAGCTTGAGGTACTTAAGCACAGATAGCGCTAATGCTATATAGTATTGCTATGGAATAGTAAAAATCTTTAAGATTGTAAGCAAAATTCCTTTTCTTTAACACCTAACATAATTTTTTAACAAGAGTCCTATCTAACTGAAACACACACAAAAAAAAAAAAATACACTAAGCAGAAACAGAAGTTTATTCCTTTCTGCCATTCACAGATTGAAATAACTCTTGTAGCTCAATTATCCCTGCAGCTAGGAAAGTATTTTTCACCTACCTTGAGAACAGCTGTCATCCTCTTCATCCAGTGTAAGATCAATGACACCTCCTGATTCACTTCCTGTGAACTTCCCGCTCTGAAAGACAAAACTCCTTTGTTTTGCAAAAGCAAATCCAGGAACACAGGTGGAAAAGGGACACATTGAACATTCAGGAGAGGCCTCAGAATTGATACTTATTAGAAAGGAACTGATGAAATGAGCAAGAGAAGGTAATTTCAGACGAATATCCCAGGACTTGAAAAATGGGCAATAACTAAATGACTGTATTGCAGTAACAAGTATTAAAGTATTTTCAGCTTTGTAAGTAAGGAGTAAAAACCCCTGATGAATAAGTAGCATATTACTGTTTTATAGGTAAATGTGTAACAATTTGCTGTTATAAATTATATTTCAACTATGATTCCTAACATTTTAATCTGGTTGTAATCTGTCCCTTCCTCTGCAGTGGCCTTTCTGACAGAGCAGTCATCAGGACCAATGCATGACTTATCTTGAGAAAGTTTTGCCTCTGTACTTACAAAGACACTGACTTTACATTAAGAAAAAGCGAAAGCTGCACTGGAACTTGTATGCTTACAAAACACATCAAAAGCCATCAGAAAACTTCCAACCGTATTCAGTAATTTCATTACTGTATTCTCATGCATAATGACAAATTTTAGCATTTATTATTCTACATATAAACCTACTCTTAACCTTCCCTTTAGAGAGCATAAAGGGATTTTTTAAGCTATTACCCAGGTTATATGTTTTAACAAAAACCCCTAGAAAACCACCAAACAAGATTTATCTTCTAGATCAACTGCTGACCCTTGGCTGGTCAGACTGCAGAGATCACTAACATTTTCCCTTTGGGGATGAGAAAAGTATGGGGGAAGTCTTATATATTTCTGTGATTTTAAAGACACTTTCTAGAAAACAGTCATGATTATATGAGTTTCTACTTCCTTAAACTTGCTGCAAAAGGTAGTTGAGGTTTCTTCTTTTTGTTGTTGTTTTGTGGAAGAGATTATTACTTATTGTTGGACTGAACTGCTACGGATTTACATATTAGAGTCAACAAGTTTCCTTAGGACAAAGAGTTACAAAGGCACCATAATTATAAAAAATCTCTGAGCAGGTAACATGGGAGAAAGTATAAGTTACCAGACCCACATGGAGTGTACAAATGCTGACATGATATACCCTGGGAATAGCAGCGATTTTTTTGTGCAGTCAGATGGTGACAGATGCACAAAGCCTAAGCACTGAGATTATCTGCTCTGTGACCTTTCATTTGGGAAAAACTAAGCCTTTAAGGAAGTCCTAAAGGCAATCTTCACACAGGCAAGGCTCTGAGGAGAGGCAGAAAGAGGTATTGTATGAGCACTAATCCAAGTAGAAGTTGCTTGAATTATCAGTCACTGAATTTGGAGTGCCTGACATAACAGTTCTCTTTATTATCCATTATTACAACCTGATTTCTTTTTTACTTAAGTTATGATGCTGCCATGCTTTTTTACTTAACTTCTGATGAAATTCTGCTAATAAAATACAATACCAAATTTAAGTACAAAATATGTAACTACTTATGTTCACAGGTGATAGAAGAGATCTCTACAGGGACTCATCTTTCCAATACATAGAGAAATGTATTTCAGAATTATTAACCACAGAATTCTTCTGTTGAATGGTTGCTATTTAAAATACTTTCTAGCTTCAGGTTTATTAGTATGATGAGCTGATTTAACCACTTGGAGCTTAAGAAAAAGGCACATTAAAATAATCAATGATAAATTGATTTGCATAAAGTCAAGAGGAATTTCATTCCAACTGGTTGATCTTCCCAGCCAACAATGTGTATTTTGAACCATAGTTCTCTCTGCCATGGAGAAAGCAGATTGTTCTCTCAGGAGAAAGCAGATTGATAAATGGAGAGGGAGATTTAAAAGGAACCAGAGAAAGAAGAAAACCGAAGAAAGAAGAAAACTGAATATCAAGCTATTAATTTCTTCCCACTAAAAAAATACATTAGTCTGTGAAATAATGAAAACCATTAACGAGAACCTCAAACATTTGCCTGACAGTTTAGTTTACATACTGCCTAGCAAGTCTTAGTAACAAAGGATTCACACACTTAGAATACAAATAAGCTGAAACAGAAACAAAACAACCACGGCATCATAAAGTGATCTGTATATATTTAAAATGTCACAGTTACAAATAAACAACACAAAACCAAACAAACCCAACCAAAGTGAACAAAATCACAACCCCACAAGCCAACCTGTCATCCTTTGTCAGAACCAGTGCACCTGTCTCCTGACCAAACAGAAGCTGCACTTAAAACTGATTGCTTAACACAGCATCTGGGCAATTTCCAGTAATCTAGCAAAAAAAGTTTACATTGAGATTTAAAAGAAATGTAAACTACCAAACCCATTTTCATACTTTTACAAGTCATGTATCTTAATGCATGTGCTTTTAAATTCCAAGTAAGTAGAAATCCTCCAAAATACCGTCATTTACATTGCCATTTTGGACCTGTGTTATCACAGCAGGTGAGCAAAGCTTGTATAGCCTGGAAGTAGCAACATCATGGACTGAACAATCCAGTTAATCACAACTGTATCTGAACTGCCTTAGTTTAAATATCTCTCCTTTCATATGGCAGTCAGCAGTGTAACAACCCTAACACACAACAGTGGAATGAGAAAAGGGAATTAAAAATGGAATTAAAAAATTCAACCTAACAAATCCCACTCTGAAATGCCAGCATTTTAAATATATATGCTAAAAAATTTTAGGAAGAAAGTAAGAAAAATACAAGACTTCATCTTTTCCTGATTTCCCAGTTTTAACATGGCTACATGTTTAGTCTTCAGCTGGCAGGTGCACTTCAAATTGCAATTAAAATGTTTTGCATAAAAGCAATGTGTCCCGTAACTGAACATTTCATACTGAAATCTAATGCAGATTCAGCCCAAGACAACACACATAACTTGGAGTTGAAAGGCAAAACACAATGTGAAGTGGGGGGGAGAGGACCGCAAGGTACAACTAAGGGCAGAAACAAAGGTGAAGAAGTAAGCAGGAGGAAGAAGAAAGGTAGCAGGGGAAAATAAAATAACAAGCCACGCAGCAGTGTACACATGCAGCCATGTGAGCCTGCACCACCACAAATATGGAAGGATGGGGTAAGTGCACTGCAAAGTTACTTCGCTGTTTGCAGTGTTGTCTATTTTTCCTGAGACGGCCCACTGAGGAGAAGGCCCTTCACATTTACAATCTTGATCTGTTTTGAAAAGTGTGTTCTTCCAAGAAAACCTTGTCAAACTGCAGGCCCTCTGCCCCAGCTGCTTTAGTCTGCAAATTCATGTCCACACCTATTGCAATTACCAACATGAAATGATCTGTTTGTGTGTCAGATGCCCCAGGCAAGCATCTAACTTGGCAAGTGTGAAGGAAAAGTATTTTAATGGCAAGCACAGAACCTGTGAAAGCAATAACTGAAAGACCCTAGAAGAAAGGACAAAACTGAAAGTGTAAACACTCATCTCTTTTAAATATCTGAGTGAATCCTGTCAAGTCCTGAAATAGACATCATAACCTCTTCTAAATTTCTCTTTATCAGTTACATGGGAACTGCTTTATAGTGCATATGGAAGTGAAAACAATGAAAAGTATGCACAAAATGAATGCAACTATTCACAAATTTGTGCATTTTTCCTACATCACATTAGAAAATGGTACTTCTAAGTGTTCTACTATCATTTTCCGATTTTCTTTACCATGAAAACTACTAGAAACAAAACTTTGATTTAATTAATTACACAAAACCTCATATTTTAGTAATTACACTTCAATTCGGGGTTTTCTAAAAACAATCAGTAAAAAATTACCTATGCTTACAATTTAATGCATTTTCTACTGTGTATGCATAGGTAACATAATATCTGCTTTCTTCAAATCCCAGCCACTAAAGTCTAAGAATGGAAAAAAGTACTGAGAAATAGATGGACTGACAAATAATATATACTTATGGGGATAATTGCTAGGAAAAAGCAGCAGTAATACAGTTTCCCTTGAAAAAGAAAATATTTATACATTGACTTTCTAAAACCAGGGGATATCATATTGATATTAAAGAAATTTAAACTAAGTATAACAGAAAAGGGGTTCTTAGAGGTAAGAGAAATCATGGAACTTGTCAAAAATGGATAAACACAGGGTCATCTAAGCTTGATGTTACAATTAAGATTTGCAATAAAACCAATGCAAATGTTTTATATTTAGTAACTTTTCTCCTTCTATTGGAAGACTGTCATAATATCCCACATGTCATTGACTGCAATATCAAATAACTAATCTGCACACTAGAAACCAGGGTATTAATAAAGGGAAATCAGAAGGGCATCAGCCTTGCAATAAATGAAGGGCTGTCTCTGGCGTTCAAGTGATTCTGAAGCAGTTTCCTCAATTTGCCTCTAGAAAAGTAGGGACATTCAGACAGACTAGTACCATTATATGTGTTTTTCCACTTGCAGAGACCATTTTACAGTGTTGTAAAATACAATGGAGTGGGAGAAAGAATATTACCTTATCTTTGCTATCCAGCAACTTTTTCAGATCATTACTGCTGCAAATTAGGTTGATTCATAATTTGCAATTTTGAAAAGAAAGAGAAAGTTTTTTTACAGACACCCATCCCCACGATTTTTTTTTTCTATTATGATACCAAAAGGAAAACAAAGGTAAAGAAGGAGACAGTTTAAGGACCAAAGCACATATTGGTAGACATGATATTGAGAAAAGTTGTTACCTCCCACCATAACTGCAATTGTGAAATTCACCACAGAAAAAGTTAAAACACGACAGAACATATAGGCCAATGGCAAACTACTGTAGAAAACTGGGAAAGAAACCTCTAAAGCTCAAATGGAAAAGCTCAACAACATGCACATGTGTTGCACTAAATGAAAAACCAAAAGCTACAACTTGGTATTTTGAAGAAAGTTCTAAATATGCACTTCTCTATTCACATATGATACACATGATTTAAAAAGTTTTGGTATTATATAACGCCACAGCTCAGTTCATCACAAAGAGATAACAAGGTTATTGACTGTAATGCCACCTGCTTTTCATTAAGGAACATTTCAGTATGTAAAAGTGAAAAATTAAGGGGAAAAACTGCAACAATGAAAAAATACATTGCAAAGTAAAAAAATCATTTCAGGGTAGTAAAGATCAATATTCTGAAGCTTACGTGTGGCACGCTGACACAGTGCAGACAATTTTATTAATAGTTTCTACTATAACAAACTAGAAAAAAATCTGAAGGTTGTAAACCAGACGATTAATGAAGCATCACACCACCACAATAATACATGACGCACCAAGGCGTTATATAATAGCAAAATCAATCTTAAATTATGGGGAGTGATGTTAAAAATATATCTTGGGAATGGAATGCACGTAGAGAGGGTGGCAATACTGTGTTTGTATGCATAATTATAAGGTCAATATTTCATTTTGAGTCATCTGTATACAAAATTACAGACTTCAAGCACAGTTTAAGCAGTTGTGAAAATTACTTTTTTTATACATTTTTGAGTTTATTTCAGCCAGACTGTTTCAGTATCAGATTTATCACTCCTCAACCGTTATTTTTTCCAATGCAGTAACTCTCACAAAATTGAAGTAATTATTCCAGCCATCCAAAGATGTCATGATAATCTGCTCAACCAGGTACCAGATATACTTGTCATCTCTTATCAAGACAAAACAAAAATGATAATGTAATAAGGGAAGCAGTTTACCAAGCAAAGTTCACACAAACAAAATTTCACAGTGTTGCAACACATGTTTTGATAGTGTGCGGTTGCATATTTGTGTAATACTCAAAAATACTTTTAACAGACACTTTATGTGTTACATTCACAGGATTGCTCCATTCCCCTTACCCTTAACTGGTACTGTGCTACACTCCTTACAGAACAAGAACAATACAAGCATGGAAAAAATGAATAACCAGTTATAATAACCCCTACGTATCATATACCCTCTCATTTCTTTGGTGCAAAGAGCAGATGTTGGCCATCTTATTGAACAGTAAATATATTTATAATACTTTTCAGATTAGTTTAATGCAGCTTTTAAAAGCTATTATCCATGCCTGGAGTAATGGCATAATCAGTGAGATTGTTTTAATATCTATCTCAAAATTTTTGGCCTCAAGCGACAAATCTGAGCCTACAATATACAAGTATATTTACTCATTAAAACTGGTCTCAGTAGTTGGGGGTAGTTTAAGCAACACAGATACAGTTGCAGGGAAAGAATCACTTTAAAAGTCACATAAGAATGGATTTACTTTAACTGTGTTCCATAAAACAGCCATCCAATTCAGCTACATGACATCCTGCTAACAACTTTATAATTTAGTTTTCTAATTAGTCTCAGGCAAAGGTTCCACCTCACAGATGAGTGGCATTTTAAACAGCCTGAACATAACCCCAGGGTCAGACACAAAAGTCAAGCAGCCTATTTTACATATATAACTATATATGTTTATTTTGAGTGACAAAACCATGAAATGCAAGGAAACATTCATCAATAATGCTTCAACAACATAGAATAGCTGCTTATAAATTGTAAGCTGACATAACCACTTTGCTCACATTATTTCCTAAGAGACACTCACAAAGTTTGTTACACATTGCAGAATAATGAGATAGGAGTTATAAATATACTTTATTAATGTTTTACCAGATGAATTTCCAATAGTCAGTAAAATAGCTGTAGTCAGTAAAATTAAACTGTAGTTCAACCAAAGAAATCAAGGTATGTCGGAAACAATGGGAAATGGGTAGGACACCAGTGGACTTTTATTTAATAAACTAATTTAATAAACTAATAAACTAATAGTAGATGTAAAATTAAATGCACAGATGAAATTTAGACTAAAAAACAGATTTACTCCTTAAGAGGATAAGTTGCACATGAAGTAGGGAACAGGAAAAAAAAGACTATTCACCTGACCTGGTGTTTTAATAAATATAATGCAAACAATTCTTGAAGATTGAATTATGCCAGACATTTTCAACACATCAAACCCTGTTAAGATTTTTCCACTGTTACTTTATGTTACAGTGTAATAAAACTACTTTCACAGATTCTCTCAGTATACCGTAGCTATTTTTATATATTATATATAATATATATAAATCCTGTACCTATAACAGGGATTCATACTAAAATACTTTTAAACCCTTCTAATGATTTGCTATATAATTAAAAATGCCTTTGCCTCTGTAATAATAACATTTGCCCCAATGCAGTGAAAGTGCTTGTCAGGTCTATCAGAAATGCATCTCAAGGACCCGAGGCACTGGAATGGCCATTGGTAAAATGACTGGGACCAAATAACAACCCTTAAATTTCTGTGTACACAGGAAAAAGCTGAAGATGAAAGACTAAGACATGTAGTAAGATGTTCCCTTCCACATCCCTGCAGCCACTCCTTTTGGAACAATAAGCAGAGAGAAAGGCTGAAAAGAAGAAACAGTCATACAGGAAAATTGTACATCCAAGCTGCATACTGAAAACTTTACCAACTACTGAGAAACAGTTCAGTTCAGTTCAGGATAACCAGAGGCACTAGACTAGAACTACAACAAACCCAAGAAAAAATCAATTTCAAAGCATTCTTCCAATGCCTTCAGGTATTCGACACTGTGCACAGTGGAGCTCTTCAAAGGTTACAGAGAAGGAGCATATAAGCAAAGAAAATTTAACATACTTTAAGAGACCATGTCAACTTCATAAAATCAAAAAGTAATTAGAGTACCCCTTAAAGTAACAGCTGAGATTTCCAAACTTAACAGGAAAACACAGGGAAAACAAGTTCTATGTTCACAACACTAGCACCAAAGCTGAATTATGAAAATGAGATGCAAAACTAAATTTATGGAAGCATTATATAAGAAACCAGTTATTCTCCACTGTTTTCAGGGTCATCTCCATCAAAGAAAATAGAATTTAATCAATAACATGCAGTCAATATTAATTTAGTTGACTTAGACGAAGTGCTGGGGTTTTTTTGGTGGTTTTTTTGGTTGGGGGTTTTTGGTTGGTTGGTTTTGCTTTTTAGGGATTTTTTTTTGCAACTGAAATTAAACAGTCTTATTTTTAGGAGAAGATCTAATTAGAAAAGTCAAGAATCATAAAACATAAACTTCTTTCAAAGAATATTTGTTATATTTGGATTTTTAAAGTGAATTTTAAATGATGACTGGCAATTCTTCATTAAATTTGCAGCCAAAGTATAAATCTAAGTTTAGACAACAAACAAACCATATTTAACCTGTTGGTCCACCAAAGAGGTTCATTTATAGCAGAAAAATAATGGGAAAAAACCCAAAAAACTGTTATCCTGCTATTTTGAAGTTCTCTGCTGATACTGCAACTGAGGAGTACAATTCATGTCCATTTTGATAAAATTCAGTATGTTCACACAGCATACATAACCTGTACTGCCATGAACAGCACTGACTTGAAGCTTGACTCCCTGCTCCCCGTATCACTGTACTCACAGCCAAAATTGAACTTACAAAAGCTGCAAAACATGCATTTGGTTCATTTTTTCTAGAAATAAAATACATGTAGGAAAGATTTATTTAACACTCTAGGTGGGAGAGGAAACAGGAGAAAGATTTTTTTCGGTTCTGGAAGGTTAGAAATATATTCTGCTAATTAGAAATTAAAGTTTACCAGAAAGCTTAGTAAATAATGATCCCTGGTCTTGTGAAGCAATAGTACTTCCAGCCCAAATGAGGAATACCTTCTTATTAAAGAAAAAAAAAAAAAAAAACAAAAAAAAACCAAAAAAAACCCACCCAAAACAAAACAAAACAAAAAAGCCACAAAAAAATTCTCCCATACAAAAACCCAGAAGGTTGTAATACTGCAGTCAGTAGCTTTGAAGTATCAGGTTCAAACTGAAGGTAGTAAGAGGACATTGTATAGTTGGTGCCAACAGAATTAGAATTTAACAACTGAGAATTCAAAAATACCCAGTTGTAAGTCAAAAGAATGGAAGTCAAGTTAGAAGCCAAATGATAATCAGAAAGAATGAGAGACATGCCAAGATTGGCCAAGATAGTCCCCTTTTCTGTGTTAAGCACCAGCTAGGTTTGTGTTGAAGAATGAAGCCATCAGCAATTTGCTGTTGCACTAAGTCACCCAGATGCAGTTAGAACCACAGCAGGACGTGTGGTCAGTATGACCACAGCATGCAGCAAGAGGGAACACAGAATTATCTGGCAACACACTTTTCTTGTTTCTGTTCAATGCCAGTATGCTGGAAGAAGCAACTACCTGAGACAATGATGGAAACATTTTTTTAGGGGGGACAGTAATGCATACCCATCCTGGTAGAAGTTCAGATTAAATTTAGAGATTAATTTTGCCAATTTTGCTGAGTTATTAATTCTATGAATCCCTAAAATTTCAAAATATATGTTACCCTAAAATATCCTAGAATAAGTTACTGCACAGTTCTCCTATATTTTGAGAACTGCCGTTTGCTTTTTCACTTTTTCTTCTTGCCATTAGAAAGGATCACTTTCTTGACCACCTCTAATTGATTTACTTTAGGCATGACAAAGTGACCCATGCTTTCTTTCCTCTAGTCATTTATGTCATGAATTAATGCTCCTACTAAGGAAGCAGAACTGTGTAAAAGTAATTTCTATATTAACAATTACATCTGATCAACTATCTCAACCATAGATGAGTTTAAGATCACTAAAGAACTTTTAAAACCTTTTAACCTTCATCATGATCCATTAGAAAATGGAGCACTGTGTTGGTCTTACACTTTGGAAAATTGATGCAGTAAGTATGAATAATCGACACAAGGCCACAAAGGTAAATATTATCAGCCAAGATAAAAACTCCAAAATTCAGGCATCAAGTCCTCTGTATAGACTATAGTAGTGTCTATATTGACTATACACTATAACAGAGTGATAAATCTCATTCAAAATTTAAAAGCCTATCCTAGCAAGGAAGTTCTCCACAGAATTAAGAGTTTATCATGGTCAATTTGTCATTTCAGGTGGGACTTTTCCCTATTTAGTCCATTTTGGAGTAACATCAACACTTCAAGTAAAGTCCTTAGTGTGATAAACCATGTGAAATGCATCTGTGTACACACATTTGAAAAGGACAAAGCAATTTATATTTCATTGTTAATATATGGAAAACAGTTTTAAATGCTACAGTGTTTCTTTTTCCAAAGTGGACCAACCATAATCTGTAACTCTATAACCAGTTTTCTATTTTTATTTACTGGAAGATCTCTTGTCAGAATCTATGATGGAAATTATTCACATCCACTATGCTGAGAATTTCTAACCTGTAAAAATCCAGGGAAAAGATAATGTCAGGACCAGTTTACTGATCTGAAGAAGTTAAAACCAAAAATAATATTTAGACAGGGTTCAGTGGCAAAGAACAAGATGTACTTTGTACTTCTTGTGAATTATATATAATGGTAAAGACTAGAGTGCAAAGATGATGTGACATGTAATGAAGGGGGTTGGTGAGAGGAAGTACTAAAAAAAAAAAATCTTCTCACAACTTAGGCAGAGACAACACAAACACTAATTACTTGGCATTTAAGCAAGAAATTGTTTTCAGCTCTTTTGAGAATGTTTTCCCCATTTCATGCACAACCAAAGAGATCCCAATTTTAATACCATATATATCAATAGTGCCCTCGGAGGACAGAATGACTGGAATCTTAAGCCAAAAATATTAAATAGGAAAAGGAAAGACCTGCAATGCAAATCTGCAGCTCACAGAGAAAATCAATTTAGAAGGAGGCTTAAAAAAAAGGAAACAAAGGCACAGTCCTCTGGTAGGTCTGGTAACAATTTGAACAGAGGGTGACAGTGGTTAAGCAATTCCAGGTGTTTTCATGCGCATGTATATATTTGTAGTGCATCTGTGTCTATTTCATTCAGCTTCTACTTTCTTCAGTAATCAAGAATTTGATTTGTAAGATGCTACATTAGTGCCAGCATTCACAAAACTGTATGATAAATAACACTCTTCACAAAATATAAAAGCCACACTCTTAGTGAAGAAAGTGCATCTTCAGCTAAGTGGAAATCAATATCTCCCTTTAATCTTTTTTAAATAACTCTGCTCAGCAACTTGGAAGAGTCCTAGCTGCCACAAAAAGTTACACAAACTCCAAGCCCTGCTCAGTTTAAATTTCTGCTCCATAGCTCACATCTTGAGTGTGAACAGGATACTTCTTGCTGAATTAGACCATAAGGAATTTCCTTCATAGACCAAGTAAAAAACCAAATCTGATAATTTTTCCATTTTAGCAATTCATCTGAAATCAGTTCTATTACAGAAGCATCAAGTCATAGGTTCTTGTTTTATCACACGCTTTATAAAGACAGGTTTGCTACAACAGCCTTGAAGGGGACTGGCAGTTAGGTTCCCACTGGTCATGCTCTTGGGAAGAAACACCTTGGATGAACTGTGGTTGAACAGGACAGGGCTTTTGCAATTCAGAGCGGGGTGTCCCTCAGGGACTAAAGCCACAGAGTTAATGCCAGATGGCACCACAGATTTTGTAGGGAATAAAATTTTGTTTTGCTCTAGAACAGCACATTTTACAGAGGAGGTGGATGCACCAGATACTGATTCTTTTATCACTTCATTTGGGATCTTGCTAGATCGATAATTGGGGGCATTATTTTCCATTTTATCTGACCAGGCCCTGCAGCGAACCTCTGCAGATCCCCAGTAGTGCCTAATCGCAGACTCGGAGCGATGGCCTGTCACTGCCATTATTTCCCTAGGCCCCAGTCCTGCTTCACAGAGTAGCTGGATGGTGGTAGTTCGGAGAGAATGATTGGTGTACCGCTGAGAGAGCCTGGCTGCCACACTTATCCTGGGCATCATGGTACCCAGGTAGTTCACACCCATAGGTTCTCTTTTGTACCAGACAGGCTGTTCTTGCATTTGCTCTGACGTTAGCTTTAGAGGGTGCAGGTAAAAGGCAGGGGGCTCTGGAGGCAACTTGGACAAATAAAGTTCCAAGGAAAATACAGGACAGTTTGGGTCCCCAGGCATATCATACATTTTACCCATTTTATGAGGATCTTCTCCATTTTTGCCTTTGCCAGGATATCTAAACATAGCATATCGACGCCCGTTCTTGTCCTTCTCAACAACAAATGCATCCGGAGCCAGATCTCTTAGAATTTCCCTCCCTCGCTTGGCAAAATGCAACTGCAAATCAAACCACACCTTGTTGACGAGTGCCAGGGGACTGTGCAAACCCAGCACACCAGATTGCTTAATCTTACGCAAGTCCTCGGCAGCTATAGGAGGATGGTGGTGAGTCTCATCCTTTCCCTGCATGCGCAGCATCTTCAGCACGCTCACGAACACCATGTTTGCACTGGCAAACTCTTTGTCCTTCATTAAGCAAATCTGACGATTATAAGGTGGCATTTTGAGATGCCGGTTTAAGCCAGCACGCATTGACTTGTAGCTTGCCACACTGTAGGTATTTCCATCATGATTTCTTATTGTGTAATAAAACTGTCTTAAGATATCATTGAGTTCACTCACTGGGACCAATTCAAAGCTAGGATCCTTGCCATTTTTGGCCAGCCACTGTTTTAATAGGTTAGCTGCCCAGCCAGTCTGCTTGTGGGTGTTTTTGATGCTCTTAGCATCCTCTTCCTCTTCCTCCAAGCCAAAGAGGACATCCTCAGGGAAGTTAAAATTCGTCTGTGCTGCTTCTACTGCTTCTTTATTTTCTGATGGAGTCTCTTCCTGTTTCAACTGCTTTTCGAAACAATTGATCAAAGTTGTACCATCAAATACGCCAAAGTATACGGCACACAGCGAACTACTTTATGATCTGAGAGCTGCGAAGTGTGGAGTAATACATACTATTTTGGATTTTACATAACAAAAAGCAGGTGGCATTAACTGGATTTTTCAAATGAATGGCATGTCAGTTCCATAACTCACTAGCCAATTAAAATGCATCAGGTCCTTCTTTTTTAACCATGGCATTACACATGCTTTAACTGATTTCACAGAAAGCAAACCTAGAACATACACTACACAACAGAAGACTGAAAACCAGAAAACATCCTGTGTCTTTTATCTCCCACTTTTATCTCCACTTTTATCTGTCTTTTATCTAGCTCATCTTCCACTGCTAAGTACCATTACCATACACAATCTGTTTTTCCAAACTTCTTTACAGGTTTCAGGTTCTAACTAAAGAAAAATTCCAAAATACGCATCTTATACTGAAAATTAAACGTTAAAACTGTACTACTGTCATCCATTATGGTACTGGATTTCCTACATATCAAGTACAAGGGGTTTTAACAGCTATAATCCACAGGTATCTTTGAAAAATGGAGTTCCAAACAACCTTTCTTTATCTTAATGGAAAGACAGAGTGAGGCATAGTTTATACTCTAAAATAGTGGCTAACTTTGCCAGATTACTTTCAGCAGGTGAAAACCAGAATATTGTCCAGTATACTTTCTTCTTGATTTGAAATACTATTTAGATTAAGTGTACCTTGAGACACTAAAGAATTTGGAAATGTTGTCTAGAAGAAATTAATTTTATTCCTTCAATAACATGAATTCTGGTTAATAGCAAGAGTTAAGCATGAGACACTTTGTGAAACATCTATAGACAGAAAGAAAATTATTTATGAGTAATTTTAAACAGCTTAATTTCAAACTTTAAATTTCAAAGCAAGTTCCAACAAATTTTAGACAAGGAATCCAGAAGTATTTCAAGTTATCCTTTATCATGAAGGAGCTATTCCTGAAGAAGGTTTCTTTTCCTTTTTTCTTCTCCCATGATATATGGGAATCAAACGTTAGAATTAAAATTTTAACTTCTGGATTAGTGTAGGAATGAGAGTACTGCAATAATTTACAAAATATTTGTAGCTATATAAGTTCAAGCCATTCAGACAAAGATTGGGCAGTCTTTTCTTTGTATCCTAGCTCTGTTTTAGCAGAAAACTTTTAGTCTGCTCCTGATTTACCAATGTCTACCTAAAAAAATCCCATCAGAAAACTTCTGAAAAAATTATCAGAAGTTCACGCAGCAAGTAACAGTGAATCAGAAGAATAATATAAACTGAGAGAAATTACAAAGGATGGCACAAAAGAAACTAAAATTGTTCAGTTATAATCAATAAAGATAATCTCCTGTGGATTGTAACTTTAGAATTTTATACAGAAACAATAAACAGCCTACCTGTGTTGTTCCCTCAGCAGGTCGCTTGTTTGCCGAAGTATCTGTTGGTGGCCTGTTTGTCTGGTTTTCTGAGGGGTCAAGAAATTGTTCATTTGCAGTATCTAATCAGTACTAATTATTGCTACCCACCAGCCATATTTGAAGGCAATATTCAAAGCTGTTTGACACTAAACATTCAGTATGTGACATATTTTACATTTGGCCCCAGTTTTCAATTTTAAGTATTCAAGTTTGATTAACCTGTTCCTTTCTTTGTAAGTCTGACAGTATATTAAAAGCATCTTATGAGCACTTCCTTGCCTGAGCACAAAGTATAACTCCAACCTCTTCTCCCTCTGTATGCATATTAATAAGCTATTCAACTAAAAATTAATAAAATTATTGAATATTTCCATACAAAAAAAGACCTGACTGAAAAAAGGATGCTTAAACAGACTGCAAAATATATAACTGAGGCAAGGAGACTGAGTACCTTTAGTAGCTCAGCCAAACATTAAACTTGCAATTTAAGAAGCTGCTCTAATATTTGATGTAAATATATAAATTCAAATTCTGTTCTCATTCCTTTTCATTTTAATGAGAGCTTATCAGCAACAGTGCTGGCCCAAATCAGTGTTTCAATTCTGGTGAGAGAACTACTAAGAACTACTACTAAACAAATCTATAGAAACTGCATAAAATGAGACATTCTTTGGACACATGGGTCCTCCCTTTTGTCACTGTATCTCATCAGTCACAACCCTTTTTATATTGTCTTAAATCACTTCTATTTGCTTTAGAGCTAAGAGTCAATATAAAATCTAAATGTCTAACTCCACAGAGCATGTATTTTAGCAGAGGTAACTTAGATACAGGAAAATGAAATGAAACTAGTTCTGATGTCAAGTTCTGCTTGAGTTCCTTCTAACATTATACTGTGCCAATGAGGCACTTGCTATAACTCCAACACTTACAATCTTGAAGACCTCTTAAAAAAATTCAAGGTATGTAAAATCAGAAATGCAGACAACCATCAGGGCAGGACCAAAGATTGAGAAAAAGTATTTTAAAACAATTAATCTAATTATTGTTATTTGAATACTTATTGTATTTAGAGACTTTATTTAAATACTTTAAGTGTACTCCTTTGGAACTAGGTTCATATTCAGTTGTTTTTTTCTACCAGTTTGTTTACTTTTAAGTGTTGTGAAAATTAAGTTACAGTTATACTTTCCTTTCAGTATGCCTTTGCTTAGAAAGGTAGTTCATATTATTCTGAGAGGCAGTGTTAAAATTAAATACCAAATTCTTAATGACAGGAGTTTCTGACTTCATGCTAGGAATTATACAAATCAAATTCTAAATAAAACAAAGCTTACAAAGCCACACTGCTGACTCCAAGGGGAGCTTACTTTCAATAATGTCTGAAACAGATCTGTCATAGAGATTATTTTGATGTTGAAAATTTAACAGAAATGCAACCTAGAAGAACCATCTCTGTAAAACATTAAGAAACAATTTTCCACAGAGTGCAGTTTTATGTTTCCCTGTGATCACTATCTTCCTCCGCCAGTGTCAATATTCAAGCATAACTTACCAATCTTGGATGCTACAATGGTGGGTGGTTCAGTAGGAGCTGTACTACTCAATGCAGGGAGAGGAATCTTCATCTGTAAGGGCGCTCGACTGGCAGTCGCATTATAAAGTCCTGGAGTACCCACTGTGGGCAAAGAAGTCCTTGTGGTCTGGGCAACAGGATGTGTAGTAGGAACAGCCTGTACTGCCAACGTTGTGCCTATTGACCCAGCACTGGCTGTAGAGTTCCTTAGAATACCAGAACTGGGCATATGTGGGATGTTATTTGGTTTAGTTGTGTTAGTTGATGCCAAAGACACTGTAGTTTTGGTAAGGCTACCAACTGTAGACGAGTTTTGTACAGATATAAATTCCACGTTGCCTGACGGCTGGTTAGAGACCAAAGTCCCTGTGTGGCCTTGCAGAAGCTGAGTCTGGGACGACACTGCCACAGGTACATGCAGGATTACAGGCAAAGACTGCAATGAGACAGACACTGACTGAGCGCTGCCAGTGGGCACTTGGTTAGTGCCTACAACTGTAGCTGTGTTAGCTGTGGGAAGCACTGCTGTTGTCAAAGAGCTGGTGGAGGACACTGGAGTCTGAAGCTTAGGATGTCCACTGACAACTGCTGGAGAAGCAGCAAGACTGGAAGCAGGCACTACACACAAAAAAAATAAATAAAAAAATTAAGCACTTGAATCAAGTGGGAAGTTTCGCTGCAACACAACAAATGGAAACAATTTATGATGAGGGCAGTGAGTCACTGGAACTGGTTGTCCACAGTGACTGTGAACGCCCTATCATTTTAAGCGTTCAGCGTCAGGCTGGACAGGGCTTTGAACAACTTGATGGCCCAGCCCATAGTGGCAAGGTTGGACTAGATGATCTTTAAAGGTCCCTTCCAACCCAAATAATTCTATGAAAGAAGTAGTGTATAATTACTTCTTTTTGCAAATAAAAGCTATAGGTGCTGTTTTTCTGTTGTACACTTTCATGTTCAATGGCCTGGTTAAAGATACAGTCAATACTGCATTTCTGTTTGTAAAAAAATGTCAGGAAAAAATATATAAAGAATTCTGACACAGGCTTGAAGACAGCTCCAAGATTTAACTGCTGAAAACATAAAATACAGCATTTTAAGCACCCGTTATAGAAATGGCAGAGCAACTGGTTCTTCACAAAACACAAGAAAAACTATGCCAGTTATGACTAACTTGCCTTGTATAGGTAAGACCTTGTATCCAGAAGGTTCTACCAAAACCAAGTATGAATATGTCAGAGAAGATATTGATTTTTATGAAACAAAATTCTAAAGGTCAGGAGCAAAATACACTACTGAAAGCCAGTACATGCAAACTATAAGATAATCCTGTGGCAAAGATTCAGCATTCGATATAAAACTATTTTTACAACCAAGGACAGCGAGACTATAATGAATAAATTAATGGTGAGTTTGAGTCTGTATTCCCTATAAAATTTTAATCTACAAATTCAATTTTTCAACATGACTCCTTTAAGAAATGTGGTTTATAATTGCTGTTTAGTTTCCTACTCAATTTCTATATTCATTAGGTAGAGGGAAGGGTATCATCAGCATCCTATTATGATCAAGTACAATAAGGGGCCTGAGACATGTTTCAGTTCTTGGCAGCCAGTTTTACTGCCATACCCAGCATGCAGTCTCTACTGAAGCATCTAATTTACCACAAATTCTACTTGGCCAAATCAACATATTTTTTCCCATACCTGGTAAGCATACTACACAAATATAAACTGGGAATGCACTAGAGAACTAAAAATAATGATTTTTTAGGTCAGAAAAAAGGAGTAAAATAAGTTTTGCTCTGTTTGGTTAGTCACTTCTTTAATGGAAAGCAATAAAACTTTTAAGAAACGTGTTTATAGTCCCTTGGGAGTTTCTCACCTGGATTCACAGGGGCTTGAAAAGTTGCTGGTGTGCTCTCTCCTACATTCCTCTTTGACTCCAGCATTTGCCTTACTGTGCCAGCATTTCTAAGGAACAAAGTTTGAGTTGGCATTTCTCTCAAAAAGCCATATAGGTGTATTTATGAACAGTACAATGGTGAAAAAATCCCTAATTTTACAGCTGTTCTTTTGAGATTTTCTTTTCAAAACCCACTTTTTGCTTCTCAGGCAAATTAACTTGGGATATTTCCCAAAGAAAAAGAAGTATGGAATTATTTATAAATTTTCAAGTTCTTGCACCAAGCTTGTCTTGCACCATGAGAATTTTCCTGTTCTTGAAATTAAACTTCCACTATTATATATGATTTTTGAACACTGAAACTGATGCTATATAGATTTAACCAAGAATGGGTTCAATTCTGTCACTTTATGATTTCTGTAAAAGCAACTTAAATTTTACAAGTGAAGAGCAATAGAGGAAAAGGAAAAACACTTTAATTTAAAAAAGGAAATACAGAGATTATCTGAAGTGTCCTGTTGTATATTTTAATACTGTCCCAGTGATGTGCTTTGCTTACCGATATGTGGCATTGTTTACATTTGCAGTGTCAGGTGCTGCTTTCCCTGGAGATACAGGTGTATTTGCCACATTCTAAACAGAATGAGAGAGAGAGAGGCCATAACAAAACAACTCTAAGTCATCTTGCAAACTTATGCTTTCATTCTATTTCATATCCATTCACTGTTGTGTGAGAGATTGATTTTCTGAAGTCAACATTGCAAGAGAATTTGACTTATTTTACAACTACACAAAATCTCCTCGGTCTTACTGCCTCCGTCTCTTATATCCTCTCTTTCCTCTCATCCCTCAGAATCAAGGTAGTGGGATGCACTTTTATTTACCCTGTACTCTTCATACTGAAGTAAATTAGATTGTTTATACATACAGTTTAAGGTGTTTTCACACTAAAAACGGCTAAAGAAGCTTCTGTATAAATCAGAATTACATAACAGATGTTAAAACTTCTTTAACCAAACCAGACAAACCCGATTTGTCAATGCCATTGAATAAAACAAGTCACATCTTTCTGCATATAAATTTTCTTTATTTTCCAACTGAAGTTTTAGGTTAACTCAGAAAAAACCCCGACGCCAACAAATCTAGTTCTTACTTCCTGTCTCTTCTTCAAGTCCTCCTTAGCTGCTCCAACCCGCTTTGTCAATCTCGCAATTTTAGCCTAAACAGGAAGAAGATGAAAACAAACAAAACCATAAATCCCCAAGAACCATCAACGAAATCTTAGAAACTAGAATATATATAACTAAGACATCAAGTCAAAGGCTATTTTCATATCAGGAAAATTATTCTTCCTTGAAATACAGTACAACTATGTTACTTTCAACTATATTATAGCAGAAAGACAAACGTATACATCACAGTCAAGGTATCTTAAAGACAAGTTTAATTATTTTCCTTCCTATTCACAACTGCACAAACCGAATCTTTCTGGCATGTTCACACAGAACGACATAAATGGAAGCCTTACATGATGTTATTCATTTGACACTCCAGTTGATGGCTAAAGACATTGGTAAACAAGTATACTGAAAGCATCTTAAAAGGCACTTAAAAGGTCAACATAAAATGTCTGTGGCAACAAGAGGAAAGAGTTGTACAGTGGGAACTGACCTGGCAAACTCCATATTTCTTTTAATGAAAAAAGTAAAATGGCTTTATTGTTCAAATTTGTTATGAGATAAGCTTTTAATTGTCACCAGTTCAAAATTCTTTTTTGTGATGCTCTTCATGTCACCATTAAGTACATATTTTCTATGAAAAAAGCAGGAAAGCATACTGCATTCAACACTAGCTATTTGTCCCCTTGCTAGAACATCAACTATTTACACTCTGGGGAAACGTGATGTAGGATGTTCAAAGCCCACTGCTACTGTCCTCTCCTTTCTGCGTGTTCCCATTTTTAAGCACATTTCCAGATTCATAAAGACCTTAGATATTTTCATACTTGCATTTAAAAAAAAATGGATAAATGGAACAGAAGAGTGGAAAAGCAGTCTACTAACAGCTAATTAATCAGTTTGCCAGATGGAAAATACACTTTGGGGTTTCTGTACGATTAATTGGTTGCTTCCCTCATTCTGAGTAAAATAATAGTTTTACAACTCAAAAGGAACATTAGTGTTTGCTGCTCCTCCCACCACCTCCTCCCCATGCAGAGTCAAAATGGTTTCCCTACTGGCAACTGTAGAAACCTTACTACTAAACATTGTGGAAGTTATTTTTTAATTTGACCCTAGTATGGAGCTGAACACACAAACACTCACCTGCATTTCAGTAAGCACAGTTTTATGCCTCTTGTTGCATTCTACTTTCTCCATTCGGGTTTTCAAGTCTGCCAGAGTCTTGTCAAATATTGCACACTGTAAAGCGGTAAGTTTTTCTTCTAACAGTCTCTGGATAATCTGCAAAATTGTTACATATTAAAAAAAACCAATGCAATCCCAAAATTTGGGGGACCACCTATGAAAATATTCTTAACTCTTAACAAATGTCCTGCTATAAACAGAAAAATGACAATTGTTGTGCCCTGTCAATCAAATAAATCTACAGTCATCAATAAGCATGTGGTTGCACAGCTAAGTTTTGACATCATTTTGGAAAATACAAATGGTTTGCCATTAATTCAACAAATAATTTCCTTGCAGCATAATAAGGGTATAAAATCTTGCTATATATAAAAAAAACTTAACAACAGAAGGTTTTTTCTTAAAGTGCAGTGCTTAAACATGTAAATTGTTCTTCTTACTTTCCTATTTTTGAGAGGGACATTGGCATTCAAAGAACAGAAACTTAAGACATTCAACAAAAACTTTTTCTTTGATATATTTTCTCCTAGCAAAAACTCAGTGTTGCCTTTTTTGCAGAAGCTAAAAATGTAAGAAGAAAATATGGTTTTCACAGTTTACTTGATAAAAGTTATTATTTGAAGTTTCTCTCCCTTCTATATCTACTGCAGTGTAAAAAGCTTTCATAGGAAATGAAAATAAATAAGCCACTAATGTGGTTCTATTTTTGCCATCCTAATCCTAAATTAATGAAGTTACAACACATGCTAGCTAACAAACTAACAGAAGAACAACACAATTTTCTTTTCTTCAAGACCATAGGTTCCTTATACAGCAATGGTGCAATCAGGCTATTAACAGCTCTACAAAAACCTGCAAAATGTCAGGTGGATTACACTCTTCTTTGAAGATTGCCTTTTTTTAAAAGCTAGGCAAAGAATAAAGTGCATCACGTATAAATCATCATTGTGAAATACATCCTTTACTAACATTTTCAGTCTAGAGTCACATGAAACTTCAAGTATTTTATACATTTCAAATGTAACTCTTGTAGTGTAGTTTTCAAATGGTATTTGGTCTCTTCTTAAAAGGAGGCTTATGTAGAACTTTATATGAATTAAGCACCTTTGTTATTTTAATTACATCCAATGTTCAACCACAAAAAAGAGAAAATGTTTGGGGACACAGGGTGTGCAGAAAGACTGCTAATTCAAAGATGGTAACAGGTGACAGGTGTGTGTAGTTGTTCTTTGCTCTGCACTTCTATTTTACCTTTTGTAATTTTAGGTCAACATCCTTTCTGGCTGTAATTTTGACTTGGACTTCTGCTTCATAATCTTCTCCCATGTACCGACGATGTTTAGAATGAACATTGTCCATGTCCTCAGATTTGGAACGCTTTCTCTTTGAGGCTTCACCTGGAACAATTAGATACAACTGCTCATGAGGAACTCCTGAACAAACAGGTATCTTCAGAATGCTGTGATTACTATGAAGTTGTTCTCAGTTTAAGCTTTTTCATGCTAAACCAGTAGGAATGCCTATGGAAAAATACGCTTGATGACATCAAAGTACAAAACCAGTCCTTCTGGTATCTGTACATTACTGCCTTGTCAGTGAGTTCTGCTTTGTGATTCACCCAGTCACTGCCCCAAATGCAAAATGGTTCCAGTACCACCACTCCTCTTACCAGAACCTCCGTCCAGTTCTTCCTGCTCCTATCAGCACAATCCCATAATGAAACATGGCTTCTGAGAAGCAAAATAAAACCTTCTTCTGAAAAAAGAATCCTCTTCTTAGAATTCCAGCCAAATAAAACTACATCTCATTCAACTATGCCAGCAATTAACTGTATTTAACTGCCATGAAGTTTTAAATTGTACCTCCAACATCTGACTGAAAAACCATTCAAACTTGTTTTTCACTTCTTGGTTAAGATGGAAAGTAAAAATCCAACAAAAGAACAGGCTCAAAACAGAACTAGATTACAAAAGTCATTTTCATCACAGTGATGAAGCACAAAAGAACCAAAGAGACCTCATTCACTCCTCCAGCTCCTGGCACTGTGTCCAGAAGGTTCTCGAAGACAAGAGGGACATCTGCTTTTAAATAATCTTCAGATTATGTAACAAGGACCCAGGGAACTACAGCATTATCAGCTTTACCTCAATCCCTGGGAACACGATGGAGCAAGTAAATCTAGACAGAAATCATCTCAATGCCTATCAAGAAGGCTGTGATGGGGAATAGAATGGATTTATCAAGGGGAAATCATGCATCATCAGCCTGATAGCCTTCTACAGTGAGACCACTGGCTTGGTGGATGAGAGGAGAGCATCTTTAATAATGCTTCTGACACCCAAACCATCCTCAAATTCTTGATGTATGGCCTAGATAATTGTACTGGCTCAACTGTTGGGCTCCAGGAGCCATGATTACTGGCACATAGTGCAGCTGGAGCTCAGTAATGCACACCAGCAGATGCTACTGGCACCAACACCACCATCTTCATTCATGGTCTAGATAATGGGGTAAGAAGATATCTGCAGCAACTCGCAGGTGATACAAAACGGGAAGGAGTGATTTGTACACTCCTGAGTGGTTATGCTGCCATTCAGAGCCACACTAACAAACTGGAGAAATGGGCAAACAAGAACAAGTGCTACACTTGGATACCAATAAAACCATGCATTCATTAGTACAGGCTGGGAATTCACTGTCTGAAAAACACCTTTTCAGGAAAGGCCCTGGTGGTCTCAATGAAGCTGAACATGAGCCAGCAATGTGCCCTGATGGCAAAGAAGGCCAACAACATTCTTGGTTGCCTGAGAATGAGTACTGACAGCAGGTTGAGGGAGGTACTCATTCCCCTCTAAGCAGGGAATGTGAGTCTGAACCTTGAGTCTTTTGTCGCATTCTGGGTTTCTAAATAGAAAAAAACATGTGAGCATACTGGAGAGAGTGCAGTGTAGAGTCACCAAGATGTTTTAGAGATAGGTGCATTCATCAAGAGCTGGAATTGTTCAATTGTAGAAGGCCATTGTGGGAGATTTTATCATGTGTGTGAATTACCTGACAGGTGGAGAATGAACAGAGCAAGACTCTTAGTGAGCAGCAGTGACAGGACAAGAGAAATGGATGTAAATTGCAATACAGGAGCTTCCACTCAAACATTTAAAAACTCTTTTACTGTGAGGGTGGTCAAACACTGGGATCAGACCACGGGAAATTTGTGGAATCTTTGCCTGTGGAAATACTCAAAACCTGTCAGGACGTAGTTCTGGGCAAACTGCTTTCTAGTTGACTTGGTTTTGAACTGGGGCAATGGACTAGATAATCAAAGGTCCCTTCCAAACCTAATGATTCCGTGCTTCTAACACATACAACACAGTGAAACAATGGTTTTAACATTACATACTTTTTTCTATTTGTTTCTCTTCTTCTTTGTGGGCCTCTTCTCCTTCTTTATCTTCACACTCCTTTTTTCTCTCCCCCTCCACCTCTTCTACAAACAGAAGAAAAAAATCCATGTGACACTTTCTCAGATCTACAAAAGTCTTGTAACAGTCCTATTTTGATTAAAGAATGAAGAAAATGTGAAAAAAACATGTGAGGGAAGGCAAGAGAAATAAGTATGACAAAGAGGGAATGCAGATATAAAAAAGTAAGGGAATACCCTCAAAACAAAAATTTGAACAATCATGCAACACATTAAGACTCACTTTTGAATCTGCTTAACATTTTAACCAGAATTACTGAGCTGTAATTATGAGGGAAACATGTTTCAGTTACTTCTGAAAGAAAACGATGTTATTTTTAATGCAGTTGAAGTTCTCAACAAATTATTTTAGCTTACTTTTTCACTTCGGAACAAAGCATAAAGATTTCAGTAACAAAATTCTAAAATACAATTATGTTTCTCTATTTACAATTGGCAACTTCAACCATAATCTTAATGGTAGGAAAGGCCTAGATTCAGATTAACAAACATGATTTTTAATTTGAAGTTTCTTGCTAATACAAAGTATCACAATTTAGGACTAGCCTTTTAAAAATATTCAGTTTAGGAAATGCTTAAAAGAAGAAAAATCTGAAATCACCAAACACAGAAAGATAAAAATGGTAGCACTTCCTGAAAAAATGTATATGTTCCATGAGCTTCCATTATGCATTTCATACATATGTGAATGAAACAAGCTTCCATTATGTGTTTCTGTGCTTGCTGGCTACAACACATATCTATTGCTTTTAAGATTACAGTAAAATCTCTCCAGAATATAAGAGAGCAAGTAAGCACTGTTACACACATCTTGATATGTACACTCCTTCATTTTCCTATATTCATTTTGTTATTTCAGCAGTTTTCTAAAGAAAGTTCTGGTTACAAAGGTATGCTTGATGCTCTCTTAACATTAAGTCTTCCTTCTGTTGCAAAGAACATTTAAATTATTTAAAACAAGTTACCTAATAAATCAGAAAAAGGAAGGAGTCAAAACCCAATAACCTGGCATGATGGTATTTTAATTTTTCTTATTAATGTAAAAAATAATATTCATAATGCAAATTATTGAATCCAAATATTATTTACTTTTAAGGTGATAAATTAGCCTAATGCTTATGCCATGTGCTTTTCAAGACTTACAGATAAACTTCATGTAATTAATTGCTATGAATAAAATAGGACTCATTTACCTAGGAATCTAAAGGAGAATTGCTAAGTTCAAGACAACTTTTCCCACAATTCAGAGATTTTAATATTCAGCTGAAAGACACAAATATTCCATGGAAAGATACACATACCTAGAATGTCTTTAAAACATATTACAAGCTTCAAAGCTAAGTTTTTTTTCAGTTCTATATAGAGGACAAGTAATTTCAGGGTTGAGAAGGTCCTTTCCTTACTAACTTCCATTACCATGAAAAAATCTAACTCATTTAACTAAAAGTGGTTTAAACATGATGCACAGCTAAACTCTCTAGTTAAGGAGGAGAAAATTTCACAAGTGGCTATCAGCTTAGTTTCCGCTGCTATGATGGGATCTCTTTATCCTGATGCTAGACAAGCAGAAGCAATTAATGCAACCTTGTCAGCCTTCTATGAGCTTGGTGTATCACAGTAAAGCTTTCCTGTTTCCTAATTTATTCCAATCATTTTTCATTTGATTTTTTAAACTGCCATTTTATCAATGTTTCCTCAAAAGCACCTACTATAATCCTGAAATATTTTTATTGAGTGGTGAGTCAGTTCTACCTTCTGATCAAGTTATGAGTTTTGTACTCATGTGCACCACTTTGTAGATAACCACTATGAATTTCAACTGCCATGTTTCCTTCTCAGTCAATCAGCCTTGTAAATTTCTTCTCCGGTTCTTCATATCAGCAAACTCTGACATCACTAGTTACCATTAATTTTAGGCAAATTATTAATTCTGTCACACAGCACAGTCTCTGGAACTCTGAATTTATTTTTTATTCTTCAGTTGATTACTTCCTCCACAAGGACTTTCCATTTTACTATTTCATTTACAAAATTTCTTGGTAAGAAATCACTTGTGTTTGGATATCTAAGAGAATTCACATCAGGGCTTCCTTGTTTCATGCTTGTTTGCTTACCCAAAAAGCTCCAAGGCTTTCTGATGTATGATTCTTTATTACAAAAATCTGTGACAGCACAGCTATTACAATTACTAATTCCACTTGGGAAAGACATTCTATTAATCTGTCCATTTGAATAAAGTCATCTAGTAGCATTTTTTTCACTGTTGTTTAGCCATGTTGGTTTTTATCTGGAGTTGTTGAAATCTTACTTCTTAACTGAGCAGTTTGCACCTACTTCTCCAATACAGCATCTTGAAATGATCTCCATATGGTCTCCATAGTTTTAATTTTCACCGACTCTTTACAAAAGTTACTTTTTATAAGGTAACTCTACCTGTTTTCTCGTACAACTGTTTCCTGCCTATGCAGCCTCTCTGCTATTATCTTTGTTACTGGTTAAGGCAGAACGTAATTTCTTTCATTTCATGAACAGTCTCAGTTGCAGCCACACAACTGTAAGAGTCAAATTGTTATTAGCCAATAAATAAAACAACTAATCAAAAGAATTTGTCTTGTCACCAAAATATAGAATCTTAAAAATCTATTGCTGGATACATTAATTTTAAACCTCTGCAAACTGTGGTCCAGTATTTAATATTCACTTCAGTCTTTTTGCTCCATAGCAAATTCCTCTGTGACCCCAGAGTGTTTTCTCATTGGATAAGATGAGAGAACTCGGCAGTGAAAACAAAGATAACCTATTTATTTATACTGTTTATTTCATAAAAGGGACTCAAAACACTACAATTTTGACACAACTACACACAGCCTTCTTTCCCCCTGCTCCAATAGTTTCTGGAAGACTTTATGTGCACAACAATGGTATCACTTTTTCAATCTAACTGACAACAGCTAATGCCTAAATAAGATCCTTAGCAGTAACTATGGAACCTACCTCATCTCCATTTAACTAGCATTATTTAAAGGTAAATACTAGAAAAGGGGGAGTCTAAAACAGGACTGGTTCTTATCTCTGTTTCTCTAGCTGTTTTAGAGACTGAAGACTCAGAATGCCACAGTCTGATCATTAGTAAAACAAGATTCAAGAAACTGTGGTCACTAACTTCCCAGAGACTTAAACCTAAATCTTAATTAAGCGATGAAATTTCTACCCAGTCAGCCATATTTAAATACACTTAATACACTTGGATTAATATGCTCATAATTTAATAAAAGCTATATGGGGGGGGGGGGGGGGGGCAGGGGGGAAGGGGGGGAGAAGAGGGGGAGGGAAAAAACCAACAAAATAATTCCAACCCCAAAATAATCTGAAACATCTTTCTTAATTACAGATAAATTAACATTGTCAACTTATCTGTAAATTATTAATTTGTTTTATTTTCAGAAGTGCAATAGTATAACAATGACTGCCCATTGTCAAAAAGGAAAAAACTTACTAAACTGTATTAAACTGCACACTACAAAGGACATCCATTGAGTTTAACTTAGAAAAATGTTCTGCTAACTACATGAACAGATTCCACACTAAACATTTAAAAGCACCAATCATTTGCCATAGTCATCAAAGAAAACGTCAATAAAAACCACTGAGTTAAATTAATAAAAGCTATATGATATAAAAATAATACATGACACACATTTTTCATTAAACTTTTCCAATACTGTCTTTCAGGGGAAAAAAAAGTTAAAAGATAAGATGAGGCACCCCTGGATTATATGCGTGCTTTCCTTATCATTTATTTACAAGCTAAAGAAAGCTGAAATATCTTCTTACCTGTGAAAGCAGTAAAGGAATGCAGTTCCTCTTCTCCCACATCCTTTTGTTCCTTCTCTGACAATTACTCATCTTTCCTCTTTTTCCACCCACTACCTCACCCAAGTTGGCAGCCAAATTTATGGAGTATGAAAAAAAACCCAAAGCAAACCAACAAGAAAACAACAAAAATCCCTGAAACCAAAATCCAAAACAAATAAACAAAAAATCAAAACAACCCAAATCTGGAAGATGACCATTTTTTGGTGCAAAGTTTTCTTCCTGTGCCTCAAATACCACCCTTGAAAACTAAGACTACAAAAGGTTACTGGTGGCTAAGATTGCCTCTTTGATTTAGAAACCTGACACAAGTGTGTCATTCTAAGAAATGAACATCCCAAACCTAAATGGAAACTAACAACTTAGAAAATTCTTACCTGGAAGACTTGACTTGTTTGGCAGTATCCCTTCAACAAGCTCCTCCTTCTCATCACAGGGATCATCTTCATCAGACAGTACTAAGAAAGCCTCTTTTGGCAGACTTTCACTGCTTTCCTGCTTGGATGGTGAACCCAAACAATTGTCTATTTTCTCTTCTAAATCTGGGACTGTGTCATCCACTGGAAGCAGAGAACTTTTAGAAAAACAGCTCAGATCATCTTCAGCAGGGGCTAGTTTTTCCAAAATTGGAATAATGTCATCTGTTTCCATACAGTCCGTATTGTCCAAGACACTTTCACTTGGCTCATCTATTGTCTTCAAAACAGTGGTTTCTGAAAGTCCTGCACTGCCTTCTTGTTTTTCCTGGTCAGCTTCCATACTGCTAGAGATGGCTGCTTCTCCAACAACCTCTTCAACAGTTCCTTCTTCAGTCCTCTTTTCCTCACCAGATGAACTGGAATTAACAGGTAAATAATTTGTTTCCCCCTTCTCTTCAGAAGAGTCCCTAATATCACAGACTGATTTACTTTCAGCTTCCAATGGGACATCATTCTTTCTTTGGTCCAAATGATCTTTTCTATTATTTTCTTCATGGAAGTTATCTTTACTGATACCAACTCCATTTTCAGCCTCACATTTTACTGCAATGTCAGTATCTTTAGCTTGCTCAGGAGTAACATTTTCTGAAGACAGCATTAGAGGTTTGGATTCTATGTCATTGACTATGTTTCCTGCCTTACTTTCAGGGCATTTGGTCTCACTAATTTCATCACAAGCTGTTCGTCCTTCTTCAGAGTTAACACACAAGTCAACCACGCCATTAATTTCTTTCTTGACTTCCGTACAATCTGTATTGCTTAAAAGGGAATTTATATCCGAATCTCCATTCTCATGTTTTCCATTTAACAGTTTCACTTCAGTTGTCTTCAACAGCTCCTCTTTAACCTTATAGACAGCTTCAAGTTGCTGCCGATCACTTACTCTCATTGTTTTCCGTGCTTTAAAGACTTTCTTCTGAGGTTCCTCTGTGCTATCCATCTTAGCCCTTAAAAAAATTCAGAAAGAACTGTGAAGATAAAAAATTATCATTGTCATGTTACACTGCTACTAAGAAAGACTGTAATGTTTAGCACATTTTAAAGTAAACCTGTTGGAATGGTACTGACGAAAACAAAGAAACACCTGTCAATACTTAAATTTTATCTGACTTCCCAAAAAGTGAATCCAAGTTTCTCTATGTGCTGCACAAACACATTTATGCAAAGGTCACAGAGGTCACACTAAGACATCATTCAGTAATATTCTACCTACACATTTTAGACCATTTGTCTCATAGTAGTCTATTAAAAATAGATATTATACTAGGGTAAGAGCCAGCAGCCACTCTTCTCATAAAAAGTTAAAAATAAATGTAAACTAATGGATCAAGAACATTTCCATCCTTAAAAAAATTAATTTCATAATTTACAAGCAGAATAACTGGGGTAAATGACAACATTCTTATATCAAGTCACTTTTAAGAAAACTTCATTATATACAAAGAATTTCTCAATGTATCATTAAGATAGTTTTTTTCTGCATAAATACAATAGACTTTCATCCTCCACGTCTATACAATGGTTAAATGAACTTGGATTTTTAGACCACTTTCATTCAGTTTGCAGTAACATTTTACTAAGACTATCTGTGGCCATAAAAACTACAGGTATTGGAGCACCTTGCAGAAAAACTCTTTCTTTCAAGGAAAACTGCTGGGTTTGCCCTCAACTGTTATATTCATTCCATCCACCCACACTAGTATTAAGAAAAATGTTTATGTTTATAAAAAAGTGTAAGAGAAATGTTAGAAAATCTATTTTATCAAATTAAAACATGGAGTTAAATCCAGCATTACCTAGGAAACTATAATGATTTTGTTGAAATACAACAAAATCTGATTCCATGTATTTCCATTAAACAAAACAAATCCATAGGGATTTTTAAAATATGTTTTGTCCCCAGGTGGTCTTGTTTAATGGCCTAGTTTTAAAGGATTACATAGAATAATGTTCAGAAGCAGAAGGCAGCTAAGAAAGTTCCTGTATCCTAAATGTAACACAACAGCTAAGATCTTGAATCATCTGGTGCTAACCAATTTAGGTCTGCTGAAGCAGATCTACAAACCACCATAAAGTTACTCCCATCAAGCATACAGCTTTTATTAAGTTTCTCAAAAATATACAAAAATTATATTAACAGTAATTAAAAGAGAAAAATAATCAGACCGTTATCTCAGTATGACTTTTTTTCCCCACAAGGACCAGATAGGCAAATGTTTATAACACTGACACAGCAGAATTATTAGGCAAAAGATGCACTTTAAATACATAGTATGATTAATTTTGTGTCAGCTCCCAATTAATTTTCATTTACAGAGCTAAGAAATTAATAAATAGATTGCATTTTGTCTATTCAGGTGGGATATAAATGATTTTAAATTATTTTGTAAAAGAAAGCAGGACTACTGCCAACACTTGCTCAGATCAATGACAGTTTTGTGCAACCACAAACTCAAGAGCATTTGGACAACCCTCTTGGGAAGGTGGAATGATTCTTGGGGGTGTCCTGTGCCAGGTGAGGAGTTGGACTCGATCCCTGTGGGTCCCTTACAACTCAGGATATTTGACAATTCTACAAACCAAGCTGCAAAATTCAGACCACAGATGCCACAGCCTATAAATAACAATGGTTTCACTCCATTTTGTAGCCAACCTCATCTGTAAGTTTTATTTAGGCAATGCTAAGATTGTCCTTTAGCCTTCTCTTCAGCAGACTGAAGCTGTCAAGCTCCCTCAGCATCTCACCAAGGGTCATTTGCTTTAGCTCCTATCATTTTGGTTTGCTGGATCTTTCCTAGTTTATTTGGAATAAATTTTGTGGAAAAAATTATTTAACAATTATCCGTAACTACAATATTCTACATTGTAAGGTAAATATATTGTATATATATTGAATATATACTGTAATATTGAATATATTGTATTTATTCTAACGTACAATACGAGTGCGACTGTAAACCTCACAATCATGATGTATTTTACAATTCTAAGGCTTATTTTATACTTGGTTAACATGACCTGACAAAAACACAGACAAAGCATAAAGCAATTTTTTATATTTCCTTTTTACTTAGCACTGAGCTTCCCTTACCCTTTAGAGTTCTTTTATGCAAAACAATCCAGAATTCTCAGATTTGAGTTACTGATAGTACTTAACACTTTGACACACACCTCAGTAACAGATGAATAAATTTTGACAAAAAGTTGTATCAGGTCTATTTCTGAACTCTCAATAATACCATTATGATGATTTTTTAAATTTTTTTTGTTTTTTTGCCACTGACCAAGAACTGGATTGTCTACTACTGCATTGCCACTAGTGGGAGCAAAATACAACACCTACAGAAACACTGATCTGAAACACCAGTTTACATGAGTTGAAAAAAGGTTCTCATCACAACCGTTTTCAGTCAGATGACTTACGAACTCCAGGTGAGCTGTTAATGCTTTTCCAGAGCTGTCTACATTCTAAATACAATTTCTCCATATTCTTTCAGAAGAGAATATATTTAAAGCAAGAATTTTAGACCTGAGGGTTCAAGAAGCATGTAAAAATCCCTAGTATTTTGGAAGTGCAAGTGCAGTTTTTGGAAGCACATCCCTTCTGTCTTCCCAAGAACTTAAGACATTTCCCAAGAACTCGGGCATTTTCACATCATTACAAAAGCATGTATCACACTGTAATGTAATAGAACACTGACCATCATATTCATGTTCCATGCATATAAACCCCTATAACCAACACATATGCTGTTACAGATTTTTATCTTGTAGAGGCAATTTGGGGGAAAAAAAAAAAAAAATCAGTCTTGGCTAACCTTGAACAAGTCCAAGAACTCCTAAGAGGTGAGCCACTAGTGAGAACACTCTGGGCCTCTGCATCAAAGTTACAATAGGATAATTTGATCTCCCAGACTACAGTGTTTTCTTTTATAGGCATTACCCAGAATTTACAAAATATATTACAAAATTCACAGTCTTACTTTTTCTATGACCAAAAAATACACTAACAGATTAATGTAACATTTACAAATGTCTTAAAATCAAATCTGTAAGTGCATCATTTGAATAACCATATAACTTAAAATAAATTAATATTTGCTGTTCTAATTTCCTTAAGTCATCCAGGCAGTTTTTCATTAACATTTTTAACACAGAGTAAATACAAAGAAAATAAAGGACACTTATTTTTACATTTGCCAAGAAGACCAGTCTTAAAAAATTCAAACATAAGAATCACTTTCTATTGACGCATCCTTACTTTTTATTGGAAAAATAAATAGGTGAACAAGCTTGATTTGCTTATATTTTTAAAAATTACGTTCACTTTTTCTCTTCGGATATTATCCAAAAATCTAGTTAAAAACAAAGTACTAACAGTTCTAGACAGAACCTGTAAGAAATACAGACGCCTCAAAATTCCGATGTTAAATGGTTATGGGAGCAACTTGGGCATATTTTCCCGCAGTCTAATCCTACAGTCTTTTGCAACCAAAGAGTACTTGATTAAAGCTACCAAAAATATTCCATAAAAACTACTGTGACAAAATTATAAGCATAGATGAGACAAACCAGTGTTTTAAGTTCACCTTTGAAAAGGATGCTTTAAAATATCTTTTAAGGGCAGACCAGTCTTTAAGCATTTCCAGCCATACCCACAAGGGAGCACAGTGCAGCCAAAGAACAGACTCAACTGAGAGTAAGAGAAACAAATCAACTGGTAGCCAGTCCAGACAGGCTTGGTCACACCAGTGTAAGCCTGTCAGCCACCATTTGATGAATACTGCTTTCCAGTCTTTCAGAGGGCCAAGGTGCACTCCTTCAGAGAGCAACAGAGCAAATTACATGGATTCAGTCTTGCACAAATAGAATGTATCAAGCTTCTACTATTCTAAATGAATGCATTTTGGCAGTCTCCCTTTACAGTTAATAACGTGAAGTTTAGCTATGTTTGTTAAACACTTCCCTTATCTGATGCTTGGGTGTTTTCCTTTTTTACTTATCCTTTGACCAAGTCAAAAGGAGGAAACCAACCGCCCAGGCATCAAGCCAACATAGGAGCACCTTTTATTTCGAAGAATGTTTTTTGTATGCATCAGCACAAAATGACTCTGGCATGTACAGCTACCTGTGTAAGGGTTAAATGCTTCAAATAAGGACATAGGCTTTTGACTGATTTTTTTTTGTTTTGATTTTATTCAAGTCAACAATTTTGACAGACCAACATACACACTGTATTCATTTATTAGATACAAAAAACTCCCTTTTTCATTTTAAGCTTTAAAGTCATACATAATTAGTCATGTGAGACATGAACATATCATTAGGCCCCTCCCTCCAAAATTTTGAAATTCTTCTCATGACGAAATGTGTGCTAAATGGCACAAAATGTGCCAGTGCAGCTAGGAATATGGGAAGGTCTATTTTCTGAGCCATTTTCCCTCTACTTCCTCATTTTTTATTATTCTTACTATGTAAAGACACCACAGCTCTAAAGCAAGAAAGGATTGTAAGGTGGTATGCATCAGCCTATGATTATGTGCTCAGGTAAGCAGCCCATGAGCTGCTCAAAAAGAGAAGCCAATCAGCATGGAGCTCCCTGAATCCTGCCTAGTGACAGGCAGCAGACAAAGGGAAGGTCATGGGAAAATGAGGGAGGGGGGAGAGGGAGAAGCTGCAATCTAAACAATAGTGCGTAATGGGGTTTGCATAACATCATGGGTCTAGAACAGCACCAGCAAAGGGCTCCTCGAAGGCATACGGCACTAGCCAAATGCGCCACAACCATAAAACGTTTGCCAAAGCACCGCAACTACACAGAAGAAGTAAAATTCACTGATAACGAACATCAGCACTCAAATGTGCAAGCCTACTTAAAATATATCATAGCCAAATCAAAAAAAGTGAAGCAGCAAATGGTCATGAGTATTGTGTTCTACATGGAGACTTCCAGAGAATGAAAGTGGTGAATAAAACCTACCTTTTAAGTAGTGGTTCATAAAAAGCAGTTTTCAGTTTAAATCCTCCATAGCAATTTCGATTAAGTTGCCAGAAATTTACAAACTATTTTCAAAGAAGGAAAAAAATCTTGTTTGAGACCTATTCTTATAAAAGACATAATTAAATGATGCACCAATAATTTCGTTTTCTACCAGCAATACAAGTCTACTGATCTGGCTGAATGGAATACACACCACCAGCCTAGTGAGCTCCACATACAACTGTGCCTTTGTTTTTAAATGTAATAAACAAAACAGAAATCACATGACTATCGTATGTGCAAATAATAGTTCTTCTAATACACCACAGACGATTTCTGTTTTTGTCCCTTTTAGGCTAAAGTTATATTAGTGTTGGCTGAGAGTAGGGAGAAAAATACGTTTTCTAAGAAAAAAAAAATTACGACATCCATCCTGCCCTATTTCACCTAGTGCGCGCACAGCAGAACAAGGTGAGCGGTAATTAAAACCCCCTTTGAGCTCATTTGTACCCGCCACATCCCGATCTGCTGCGGCTCGCAGAGCGGGGAGCGAGAGGCACGTTCCCCTGCGGCGCAGCCCTGCAGTGTCGCGGGCGCTCCCCAGAGGGCGCCCGCGGGGCCCCGCCGGCCGCAGCCCGCGCGGCGACGGGACGGACCGGCAGGCCCGCCTCCCATTGGCTGAATGGAGCAGCCGCACGGCAGCCAATCAGACGGGAGTGCTTTAAATTCCGCCCAGCAACAAGCCCCACGCGGCAGGCCTCGGGCGCGGGCACGAGCGCGGGGGCGCGCGTTAGACGAATGGGATTTTCCAAACGGCGCAACAGAAAGCCAAGGGCTTTCGTTCCGAGACCCGCAGCTGCACAGCCGCGCTAACCAACAGGTGTTTACTGCGCGGGAGCATTTTTAGGTGATCACTGAAACCCTGCGATGTTGAATGCTGAATCAAAAAATACCTCTTGAAATGCAACCTTGGTATAAGTATGGCATTTGGAAAACCTTCCTTTCTGGAGAGCCTATGCAGGAACACTACTATTTTTTAGTATTCCAACAGAAATCTGGTGTTTTGTCATGACTGCGGTATGACTTCTGCCTTGAAAGGAGAAGCCAATCTCCCCCACCTTTGCAAAAAAACTGCTTTCTGAAATTCAGCAAAACATGCCCAAATATGTATGTATGCCTAAGAAAAACAGGCACTACATGGTTAAAGCCTTCTTAAACCAGAGTAAACTCACAGTACAGTTTCAAAGAGATTGGTGTTGTTTATTGTATATGTGATAGCGTCATGTACAAACTTGAACTATGTTTTTGTCACGTTGACGTCAGAGTAAGTTAAGCACTTCTCTTGTATCTCCTCTGACACTGGCTTATGAATCTCTTTCTCATACCAAATTTTTGAAGCTTTTTCCCCCATGATGCTTTGATGCCTTGTGGGAAAAATTAATTCCTCATGGGACAAAAATGACTGACAGGTCTATTTACCTGGCTAAGATATTTCATCTGCTGGTGGTTTTGCAGACTTGTTCTTACATGTTCATCACTTTGCACCTAGGTAACTGCATTCTTTGGAGAATGGAAGAATGGAAAACAAGTAGAAAGTATTTCCTATACAACTTTTACAAGCAACTCAAGTCCCTTAGAAACACTCACTATTTAGCACATGGAGCTGAGGCTGATTCTCCAAGAAAAACTTTATCTTTTTCTGTATAATAAATGTAGATTATTAAAGTAGTAAAACTGCATGACTGGAACTCAGCCAGAGCAACAAGGCTGTGATAATGTGTTTTCTTACTTCCCACAAGTGTTAGAGATTTCAGCTTTTATCAAAAACTCAAAGCATCAGCTTTCAATTCAGCTGTGACATCTCCAAACACTGAACAAATCCTGCTGTTTTAAACAGCAGTAACAGCAAAATTCTGCTTTCTTACTGAAAGATTTTTTTAGCACAAGCTAAAACACTAAGGAAGTTTGGTGGGTTTTTTTTAATTAAAAAAAAAGGATTTACGGACTGTGAAGTTCAATTTGTGCATTTGAAGATACATTTGATGAATATTATTATACACAGTCTCAATGTTAGATTACAGTTCCATCTCTGGGATAGGATAAACAGCTTAAATTTCCTTTCCATTATCCTTGAATATGAGTAGGACCTAATATTTCCATAGATATAGTCAGTAACTGCCAAAACACATCTACAACTAAAAACTTGCTCAAATTCTGATATTCCTAGCTTAAAACCTGAACAACCTCAATTAATTGTTCATGCACATGCAGATCAAAAAATATGAGATATTCTGTGGAAAAAGAACAATCTCAGAAAAAAGGCAAGATGTTCTAATCATGCATGCTTAGGCTTTTCTAGGCATTATAAAATACAGTATTTTTTCCTAAGGAAGATCTTTATAATTTTTAAATGTATAATTTTCAGTAATGCAAGAGGCTACAACTTTGACACAGTATTACTAACATATGCATACTTGCATCCCTTCTCTTCTGTTAGATAAAATGCAGAATAACACTATTGTAATGAAAAAATGAACATATTTACCCCGAACAATCTATTGTCTAGATTAGTTCCCATATCACATATGCAACTAGCTGTAGCAATGTAACCTCGGATTTCCAACTGGCAGCTCAGTGACATCAGAATTCAGAGGTGAGCTACCTGATGCTGACAGTGATCCCAAGTGTCACTTCTCAAATGCCAGAAGAAGCACAAGTGCAAAGAAAACTTGCAAGAAAAGAGGCAATGCTGCATTGAAACATTACTGTTTGCAACACATATAAGCACCTTTTACGATTTTTTTGGCAAATATTGCGTTTAAAAAGCAAGTTTAAAATGGAACTAAACCAGCAGTTGGTAAGTTGGGTGTTGGGAGGGTTTGCCCGGGGAAGACACCGTTTGTCGGCAGGAGCAGCACACCCTACCTCGCCCGCACCAGACCTGCCCCGAACAGGCACAGCAAGCACACGGGTTGGAAGGGGCACGTCACCAGGGCGCGAGGAAACCAGCTCTTCCATAAACTGAAGCCTGGTGGGGTCTCTGAGCTGTTCGGGGCAGGGAGGCTATTGCCCGTTTCCCACATGAAAGGATGAGTTTTCTTTCAGTGATCTGAGGCAGGCCAAGGCAGCACCTCGGCAGCCATCTTGTCCTCTCGTCGGCTCCCTACCCGATGGCGAGGACAGCCAGAGATTTGCATACCCGCTCGGGATTGGCTGCCGCAGAGCTGCTTTGCATAAACCAAATCTGCCTGGCAACAGGCTAAAAATAGCCAGCGCTGCTGCTGCTGGGAGCGGCACCGCAGCGGGGCGGGAGCGCAGCGCGGCGACGCGAGGGGCCAAGGCACGCGCAGCCATCCTAACGTGACGGTACGTGTGGGCACGGCGCACTCAATTCCCTCAGGGAAAGGTGGGGCTTTTTAAGAGACAAAAATAAATTCTGAGGTAATTATCTTTTGAAATCAAAACAAACTATTATAATCTGCACAGTCTTCTTTCTCACTTTCGTTTCTAGCAAGCTGGAACAGAAACCATCTTTCATACTGTAATACCCCATGTCGGTTTGGTGAGATGACAATGGAGTTAATCCACAACACCTGCAACAAATGCCACTTAATCCTTAGTAGATGTGGACTCCTACACAAAGTTCTTCACTCCTCAGTTACCCTTGTTAATCACACCTCACCAGAAACACACCTGTACCATTCCATTCCTCCACTTGAAGCTAAAAACTGTGGGATTTGGAAAGGCAAGCAGGATGAACTAAGAAAAGAAACTCTGCAGAGAAGGCATTTTAAGAATAAAATTTAGATACAAAATGGAGTCAGTAAAGTGCAGAATCTTAAAGCTGCTATGTACATACATGTTCTATGATAGTAACCCCAGCACTAATCTACATGTGCATAATTTTATGAGTTCAACCTAGAAAACAGGAATCATCTACAGAAGTTTCATTTCCAGCAGTACTGAACTGATAGCATAAACTCTTCTGACTGCACCAGAAGCAAGTAAAGAGGTTTCCACACCTTTCTATTCAATGCATCCGCCTCCAGTTTCAGTTTCATGGAACTGGTAAAGGCAGGTGAAAGCCAACATCTTAAGGTGAATGAAGCTGTCAGATATTAAAACCCCTCTAAAATGGGACTTTTAAAGGTGGTCAGGTGACTGCTCCACCAGTCTTCTGAAGGACTGTTACATCTTCAGCAAGAGAACAGTAATTGCACAGTTGAGAGGTACCTTTCAAGATAAGGAATCTTGTACTTATAAGCCTAAGTCATTAAAAAACAAAAAAAACCCCAAACCCTCTTTTTTGAATATATTATATACATAGACATTTTATGTACTTCATGCATTTTGTATTTATATAGGTACATACGGTTGAGGAAAACATGATCAGAAGGCTTACAATAGAAGTCTAAAATGGTAATTAGGTTGTGAACTTGAGGCTCTAGTTTTATTTCCATAAGATTTTAAATGTAATTCTTGTATATGGAAGCTAAAAAATACATGGAAACAGTAGATTATCAGGCATAAATGAATTTATCCTTAAGGCAAATTTTCTCCCAGAAAAACAAATTCATCTTGTTTGCTATCTCTGGTCAGATATGCAGAAAAATTCTTACACCCGAAGTAAGATTGTTTCTGAAACTTAGTTTCTAATTAATATAAGAGACCTACTTTTCTCACACCTTGAGATATAAATTTCAAGCACCTCACTTCCCCTTCTTTGGTCAAACAATAGAATGAGTGGCCCATTTTGCATATTTTTCTCTAATTCAATTTTCTGACTGGTTAGTCTTCTGACATTACTCAATTCATTGAGTAAACACTGCTGCTAAAATATAGAGAAATATATATAAAGACACTGCAAAGAGTATCAAGTTTGACAGGTACAAAGTTATTTTCAATTTTTATTTATGAATATCCATAAAAACAACAAGGCCAACAGGATGTCAAATAAAAACTGCTATAAATGTCTTTATTTCTAGGGCAAGGTACACTGCAAGGCCCGAGAATCCCATTCTAGAAGGGAAAGGTTATTTTCATAAGTCCAGACTAGGGGACACCAGGTAATGCAAAGTCTTTAAGTGACTGTCAAAAACATAATGCTTTTTTGGGTGGGTTTTTTCATTCGAAGAATTCAAATTTAAAAAATCAGGATAAACTTGAAGTGCAATGCAATACAACACACTTTTTGTATAAGCTCCTCATACCTACAAAACTTGATTAAAATGAGCACTCTTAAAATTCCCACAAATTTAAACTGTTTTCGTACATAGGTTTCAACCATCACAACCCATCTTCAACCTGCAAAATTTCATTTCAGAAGAATGTTTGAAACAGCTTACAACAACTAAGAAGTTAGATTTCAAAATATGGTGCAATGAGGAAAAATTTATATGAAAGCAATTTATATTATTCAGATATAAAAAAATACTTTTTTCTCCCCATTCTGCAACTGCTGCCCATGCATGACTAATCCAGTATAATCCCGCATCAATAGCAAAGACAAGTCAAGGAACAGGAAAACTGAAGTTTATTGCTACTAAAATATAAAAATTTAAGACCAAAATATTTGGTAGAAAGTCCTGTTTATCTCTAGGAAAACATAAATTTGCAAAATAAGTTTTATTGCCAAGTTTTTGTTTCCCATCCCTGACAAAGGCAGTTAAAAGGTTCACCAAAATGAGGAACAAATTGGTATAAAATTTCATTAAGTAATTTCCTTAGAAATCCTGCTTCAGACAGACTCACTTTACAGCAGCAATGCTGCTGTAAACATTCATCGTATTCATCTGTGGCTACCAGAGACTACCACGGTTGCTAAGCAACATCTTAGTTTCATCTCAATTTTGAGATTTGCCATTTTGGCATATTCACTGGAACCCTACTTATTCTTTAAATAACCTAATCTCATTTCACTTCTTTCATAACTGTTTTATGAAAGGCAATAAAATAGATTTTTCAGAGGGGAAAAAGGGGGTGTGGGGGAAGCTTCCTTTTTCCTATGCTTTTCTAAGTACCTATGTGTAGATAAAATATCTTAGAATATTTGCATATGACAAGAAAAATCACTATAGTGCTAAGAAACCCCACAGACATTCAGCAATCATCTTGCTTTTTCTGATTTCTGGTTTCTCCACCTAAGTTAAGCAAGGACAAGAAGTAGAGAATTTCATATTGACTGGAATATCAAAAAATTCATACCACAGAGCAATTAGCATATTATCTAGATTTATTCTACAATGGAGTAAAATGCTACTCTGATACATGAGATTGAGCCCCCTCAGTTAAAGAACATGACACATAAGCCCATCATACATGTTCTCCTTCTACCTTACAAAAAAAGGACCAATATAAATGACCTTCAGCGACTCTACCAATACACGGACATCAAGCAGCAGATTTCACAGTGGCAGGAAAAGAAAAAAGACTGCAAAAATCCATGCAGTCAACATATTTCTGTAGATAACACTGCTATGAGGTCACTGCTACCTGAGAGACTGCCCACACTGACACTCATCTAATCCAGAGGGGTTTCCTATGCAACAAGACAGCATCCTCCACCCTGGACAGCTACTCTGCACACTTTGCCCACAGTAATAATATTCAAAAGAGGCAACAAGCTTTTCAGAACTCTAAAAGAAAAAGCACCACCACTGTTATGCAGTACCATTTTAAATAGCTTAGTCTATATCCATACACAGAGTCCCATTCTTTCCTGTCCTTATTAAGTAGCACTTAAAAGTAAAGTCTTCTTAAAAGGGTTCTGTTACATTAACTAAATACTGTGACATCTCCCTTTGGATGAAGTAACCATTGAGGAATAAAGAGGAGAGGATGAAATGCTAATAATTATAGACTCCTGTGATGAGAACTGTAAATAGCTATGTTTTTATGAAATACTAAGTAAGTGGAATCGTGCATGCACTTCAGGCAACAGTTCTTCAAATCACTACCTGAAAATGACCAGGGAAAAAAGCAAGTGCTTAATTACCCATTTGAAATAGGAGATGGTAAACCTAATGTTACACAGAAGTTTCAAAGATGTACACTAAAAAACCAATTATCTAAAAGCAACCCAACTACTGGAGTTTCTCATCTTGCAGTATGAATATTAATAAAAGGGAGCCAATTGGCAAGTGCTGTATGACTTTAGCTGCTAAGTACTATTTATTTTTTGTGCTGTGGGATGACCAAATGTCAAAAGCCATCAAAATCCTAGTAGAAGGAATGTGAAGTATTTTCTGTGAATTACAGCTTGTTGCTAATATTACAAAGGAATATGGACTTCTAAACATAAGAAACTGAAATTAAAATCTGTAGTCTAAAGGCATTTCTTTTTCATAACAATGGAAGAATTAATCTTTGTGTTTCCTTGGTTTCTTAGTCTAAGATCCTTGAAGAAGAAAGCAGAAAAAGATACGCAAATGTTCTTTGACCACAGCAGTCAGCAAGTTCTCATGCTAGGTTTCTTACAGGATACAAAAGCAAAACAAAAAGGAGGATTGAAGAGATGTTCCATCCAATAAAGACCTTTGTCTTTTAGATTAAGAAGCTACAGGCCTCAAATGACATCAGCTTATACTTCCCAAAATATTTCTTATGCCTGTTTATTAATGACCTCAATGAGGCTTGCCACTATGCAGGACGCCCAAGTAATTCTGGAAGGCTTTCCTGGGTTTAAACTTCACATCTAGGATGACAGGCTTTAATTTTTTTTCCTGATGAATTCTTTTCAAAGCCACCATAAGCCCCAGTTTGCAGTTACTCAACACCTCTGCATGGCTGCTGGCAGCAAATGTGTGGACTGAAGTCAGCCAGCAACATTTTTTTCATGCTGACTAGTGACATCATACACACTAACTTAGTGAACTAATGAAATGCACCTAGATAAATGATCTGTTTAGGACACCAGAAAAAACAGGTCTAGAGCCACCTCCAATGCCAGTGTTGCATTCCTAAGTGAAAAGGATGGAAGTGATCAAAAGCAGAACACACTTCTTCCAGTAATGAAGTCATTGTTTTGCTTGCTAATGCAAATTTTCAAAAATAAAGAAAACAGTATTACAAATTAATGAAGCATTGATAGTCTGCACAGAATATTAAACTAGGATTCATAGTATAATAGAATATAAAAAAAAAAGCTGCAAGTTTCCCTCTACTGATACATTATTTGGGAATTATTTTGCCATAACAGTGCGTAAAAAGTTTTTGAGTATGGTCCCAAAAAAACAGTGGCCAGGCTGTAGTGATACTGTCCAATGCATTCATGAGGTGGTAGTACTTGGTCTGCAAAAGAGACTACTTCTTCAGTGAAGAGCTCAAAGCAGTTCTACAAAAAACATCCTTTATTCTACTGTTTTGTGAGGGGGGAAAAGCAGTTGATGAAGCAACAATCCAGTAATACCATTTCAGAAACACAGAAGTACATGAAGAAGTTATACAGCTATTTTAGACTGCTTGCCTTCCCAAATTTCATAAACAACCATAGGGAGAAAAATGCATCTCTGCACAGTCACTCAGGGTGACCATTTACAAGAAACTTCATTTTTCTTGCCTAGAAATTTCCCAAATGCGACCCAGAGTTAGATGCCAGAGACAATAAGAATTATACTTAAAAACGCCTTCACTGATAAAATGTATGAAAGACACAAAGGATAGCATCTTTAATCTTGACCAGTTAAGGTTTGCTGTAAGTCATCCTCCAGAAAGGTTCTGCCCAGAATCCTTTAACATCAAAAGGAACACTTGTCCACAGTCTGTCTGTCTTTTGCCTGGTGAGCCGGCAAGCCAACATGCTTGCCTGCTTCCTGGAAAGGACAGGCTGCAGTTTCACCTCATCCAGAAAATCAAAGGCTAGATTTCTCTTTGAATGAGTGAAGAATCATTATAAATCCTTTCTTCATGTGCTGGCACATAGCATAGCCGAACTGTTTCCTGATAATTTTTCAGACAAACTACAGACTTCTCATGATGAATTTATATGCATGACCACCTCTCCCAGGCTTGCATTTGCAACTATAAAATTATTTTATTTATATAGATCCAAGTGGAATATGACCAGGTCATAATCATTCTCGCGCTTTTTGCCAGGATCCTTCCTGATTTATCAACACTGTAAAAAACCAATACATGCAACAGGACTGCAACCTGTATTGAAGCATAATTCACATCATCAGCATTTAGTATCATACAGGAACATAACTTTATAAAGAGTACGGCTTCCTTACTCTTTCTCTGTATGCTACAGAATTTCAGTCCCTCTGCATTACCTGTCTATTTTGGGCTTTATCTATCTATTTTGTCTGTGTGATCCCCACTAACTTCCAGGACAGAGTGTTTATGGTGGATGGTCAACAGATGTATAAATCAGATTCTGGTGTGCAAAGGTAACGCATTTATTTTAATAAATCTAATAAATGGTGTTTGGGTCTCACTAAGCAAATGATCCTTATGACTCTGTAAGTGCCATCCTCTGTATGTTAACAAAAAGTACTTATTTTACAATACCAATAATAAACTTTACTTGGAGCATGATTGCTACCCTCTCCCCTTCAAAAGCCTTAAAAAATAAAATTAGCGTTTTAATGATAGAGAATTTGGGGAGGGGAAGTTGTTGTTTGAGGCGTATCAAGAAGTAACTGTATCAAGGAGTAAGCGCATTACAGATACTGGGTATTTACACCAAGGAATTTCATTCTAAAATAAATTAATTAGGATATCCACTTTATAAGAGTGTTCTAGCAATTAAATCACCTCTGCATTAATTGAAATAATATTCTTTCACATTTACTGACACACTGTTAAACCTCCATTATTTTTCTCCAGCCCTTTTTAAAAACTATTTAGGGTCTTCCGCAATTCCAACTTTATATTGAGTTACTGGGAGGGACATCTCAGAATTCTCTGCCAATTCTTTTAAACTCCTGGATGCAGATTACAAAGACCTCCTTATTATAACCTTTGCTAAGAAATACCTATCATGGAATGTTTAGTATCTTCCTTGTAACTTCAAGGCTTAAAAAACTTAAGTTATCTATGTGACCTTATAATAGAATCGCACTTTCATCTAAAATAACGCCAAAATATTTACTATAATATACCTTTTTTCTTTCACTATGATTCTATTATTATTATCACCTACATTATTGTTAAAATTCTCAATTCTTAACAAATATCACTTTTCTTATTGTTTACTTTACCAGTCAAGGATTTCTCTCAGGAACATTTTATTTTAATCAGTTTTCTACATTTTTAATGTCCCGCTCAATGCCATTTCTCCTCACCATCCTAACACTCACACTTCACAGAAAGGAGGGAGGGGGTCCAAATTGCTTCCTTCATATAGCAATGAAATAAGACTGGTTCTAATGGAATTTGACATTTACAGAAAACCTTACAGGCATTAAAGGTTTCTAGTGTAATTTATATGGGGAAACCTACCATACCTCTGTGTTTGTACCCTCTCACACACACACCCATTTTTGTACTTTTTGTAGTCTGGATATGCATATAAGCAGACTTCTAAATGACAAGCAAAATTCTGTCCATATCAAATGTCAAGTTAGCACTAAAAAGTAAGAAGGTTTTTAAGTGTATGAGCTAACTACAAACTGCAGCTAATTTGGCCCATATTGTAGACATGCAGCATTTTTCTCTGCCATTTGAATGCAGAAGTTTACTTTTGTCTATTACCGTTAAATTCTCCCCTCCGCAATATCAACCAGTTATGGTTCTCCTTCAGAGCATATTTAATCTATAGGCCTTAATTCCCAGGCCATTTCAGAATGCCTCCAATACTTTGAATATCTATCACCGCCGTTTTAAGCTGTAATAATTTATCTACTTACTTTGTCCTTCTACGTCTTTAGTTTCATTCTCTTCAATTAATCTTATTTTTCCTTCAACCAAAACAGGCCTGTCTACTTCCAGTTCCACATCCCTATCTTGAGCTGATGTCTGCCTTTAAGTGGCCATGGTTTTGGCTTGTTCATGCATCTCCAATTATCTCTTTTCTCTAGGTCAGTGACCATCTTTTCAAATAATTTTCTTCATCTCTCCTTTCCAGTCTTCCATGGTGTCATTACTTCAACTTGTAAAATAAAAACAACACAAATGTATTTGTGCAGAACTAGCACATCTGCCCCATGCAGCCATTTCATGCGCTACATTCATAACCACAATACAGCATATTATGTAATTAGCAATACTTCAATTCTGTTAAAATTTCCTGCTTTAAGGCAAGGTTATTGTCTTCTCGGGGGGGAGATCATAAAAACACCATATTCTGATATAATTCCCTTCTTACGAAAACAGCTTTATAAATGTACACACAGGCATTTAAGAAGGCATATATACTAAAAGATACATGGACAACAGTGCAGTATCTAATTGCTTTAATGGCTTTGTAATCTCAACAAGAAGAAAATTCAGACTAAAACCAGTATAACAAAGATCCTTCATAACACCATGAAATCAAAACACAATTGGTGGATTCAACTTTGTCAACACTGCACCCTCTCCAGGGTAAGCTTGCACTATTGCTAAGCCTCTATGTGCATCAACCAGTGTCACTATAGAGACAAAAATAACACACTAGCAAAACGGTAGAGGTTTGAATCAAACAAAAGCAGTAACACTACCAAAGAAAATCACAAACTCCAGTTTTGAGTATTTTTAACTACATAGTTTTACTACAGTAAAATGGTCTACAATAATCTCTAGGTAACAGTCCCTCTAAAAACAGCAACCCCAATATAATTACAGCCAGAACAAATTACTTTTGGGTTTCTCAGAAAATGCGACTTACATTCAAATTTAATTCCTGGCACTGTGCCAAAGTGGGGGAGTGGGACCTAAATGAAAAATTCACTTCAAAGTCCTCTCAAACATGAATGCAGAAAATTAGTTGATTCTCTTACCTGGTGAGAAGATGGCACGTGCAAAATGAGCTTCCTCCTCTGAGTAAGCCACTGACATGCAGCTCATTTGCATAAGTCTTATAAGCTACAAGTAGACTTCCAGGTCGGCCATCTTGATACTAAGATCTTGTTTTGTTTACACAGCAGCATGAGTACAGGTTTTCAGCCAGCCTGAGCTATGCTGTTACACCTCTCAGCTAGTAGCCTACATCTGTACCTTAAAGCCTGCTGGAATTCCTACTTCTCAACATAGTAGCTGGATGCGTCAGAATGCCCCTGCAGCTCACTGAGCATGCCACAGCCTCTAAGAAAACTGTTGCAACTGCAAGTGCCTCCAGTTGTACTCTTTGTACTGCCTTCTGTGCTAGCAGCTATTAGTGCTGCAGCAACTATGTGCAGTGAAGTACCTCCCACATACCACACAGTAGTACCAACAAGCAAAGATTTTATTACAGCACAGCACAAGACAGCACACTGAAAAAAATCCAAGAAAACTGAAATTTTCTCAGTATTTTCACTTACTAGTAATCTAATTACAACTAGATTCCTTTGTACATCTTTTCACATTCATCAGTGCTGCTTTTTCCATCCGGAAACCAGAGTGCTCCTGCAGCCTGAAGGAGAAGTCCATGACACATGTTAGCTGCTGCCGACACTGAGCCAGACTGCAATTACAGCTAGCTGGCGCCAGTAAAAATTTACATAAAGGGGCCTGATTTCAAGACTAAATTGCAGCAGGATATTGCTGAGCAAAGCCTTGCTCCTCCCCACGGGTTCTAGAATATACCTTTCTAGGTATTTGTTTACTAATAATCCAGATCCGTGTCAGAAATGCTGCTCTCATTGTTCATATAAATAAAATTTGACAATACTGTCTGCAAAATAAATTTCACCTTGCAGCCTATTTCAAGTAGGATACTACACACACTGTTCACAGTTATGGTCTAGTAAAAGAAATAACACCAGAAAAATTACACTATGCTCGGCAACCAGGTATTCTTAATCTAGTATTTCCAGTATTTTGCAGATTTCCAACAAGAAATAAATGTTAGTTCCAAGTAAGACAAATTCATTTTTAACCTAATACTGACAAGTAACATGTCTGGCCATTTAATTTGTTGTCTCTATTTCACGTTTAGCTTTTCTTAATTAGCGAAGTGTAGGAAGAAAAAAAAAAAATCTCTCAATCAGAATTATCTTTTCAAGTACCTGTAAGGTACAGTGATAGGTAGCGGCAGAAGCTTGGGTTTCAGCCTCACTTTGACTTCTAACACGTAATTTTAAAAATTCTTATCTTCTTCTTTCCAGTCAAAGTCCAATCAAATAAATGAATAATTTACATTTGACAAACGTTTATTCTAAAAGTCCCTGTACTTTTCTGGGGGAAAGAAAAAAAGAAGCCAAGCTTTAAGAGGGAGTGTGTGTGTGTGTAAAGATGATTCATTCACCAATACCTCTTGCCCCTTCACCTGCTGTCTTGCAAGAACTCAGGGCACAAAGAACCAATGCAAATAGGTTATACTAGCTATACACACAAATTCATGAAACCTTAAATAAAATCAAGTTTGGCTAGCTACATATTTAGCAATAGGCAGCTGTAGTTGCAGCCTGGCAAAATTTAGTGAAAAAGCAAAGTAATGGAGACAGGAATGCTTATTAATCTGAAAGTGGCACAGCATCTCAGGACCAAAAGAGCCTGCTTTACACCCCTAGCCTCTTCTAGTTCCCTGCATTGCTCCTCTTTAGAATGCCAACAGTGTCAAGGTTATATACAGTCAAATTGTATGTCCCATTTTCTGCTGCAAGCATAATTTCTCCATTACGGCTAGTTCTAGGTTATTTGAGCATAACACAATATGCTCATCTGTAATGGCAAAAAGATACTATTGTTATATCTGAAAATATTTAGCAATGCAAAGTATTCCTAACTTCTTGTTATAATTTATCCTCACCTTTTGCATCCAAAACCCAAATGATTTGTAAGGGAAAGCTACTTATTATTCCAGAATGCCTGTCACATTAAAGTGACAATCAGTAACATCCCTTTTATGTTACATATATATTTTGATTTGCCTTTCAGACTGATACATGTATATTAGTGCATATATAATCCAGTGATTCTGTTGTCATTTGTAGAATGAATCATTGGATTAACAGCTTCTGAGCTTAAAAAGAAAGGGCACTAGTGCTGCTTTAAAAAAAAAAAAAATTAAACCCCTTAGATTTCCCAGATATAGTCATGCTCCTACCCCCACCTCGATCCCCCCCAGCTCTATTGCGTTATGCACGAACACCTGAATAGTAGTATGGTTCTTAACACATTAAAACACATACTGCAAAAACAAGAGCCTTGGAGCATTTTCTGTTCCAGGCTCCAGTTCGCTATGGGAAGTCCATGCCTGAACTTGCCGGCAGCCCCCGCGGGCGAGCGCTGCCACTGCAGTCTGCGGGAAGCACCACCCCGCTTCCAGAACGTTCGGGCAGAGTCACCCGCACCCCCTGGCTGTAGCTTCCTCCCTCTCACACCACTGGCTATGACAAAGCTCAGTTTCAAACACAAAACGTTTTCACGGAGAGGAGGAGCCATCGATTTGGGAGTTAAAAACGCACCAACTCGGTTACACAGGGCAGAGGGGCTGCTTTGGGTAGGGCTGAGCCCCTGGCCAGCGGCAGCCTCTTGTGTGCCGTGCATAGGGCTGACCACCGACCACAAATAAAATACAGGGAACCTGCAGCAGCCTCCAAAGTACTGGATTTGGGCGGCTTTTTTTTTTTTTTTTTTTTTCTTTCCAGCTTGGGATCCCCCCCCCCCCCCCTCGGGTGGAGGGGGGGGTGTGGAGGAGAGCATGGTTTGTTTTGTAGTTGGTTTTGTTTTTCACAGTAGACTCTGAGACAACAAACCATAATGTACTCAGTCATAATTCTCCGGTGACTGCCACTACAGGAAAAAGCTAAAATGTCTGCCTGCCTTTTCCACGTTTCACCCGTGTCGGTGGAAACGCCTAAATGCTATTCTGTTATTCTTAGAGCCAGTTCTCTTCCTCCAACATGCGAACGATTTCCTACTTCCTACTCCCCCAGGAGAAGTGACCTTAAAGAGCAGATGTTGCAGCCAAAAGTAGTAAGACCAACTGTGTTCAAAATAACTACTATTAACTGTATGGGTTCAATAGGTACTAATCAAAGACATCATCTTAAAATATCAGTTCAGTTCTCTCAAAATAAGTAGAGAAAAAAAGTCACACAAAATGATTTCCCCAATCCAGACAATTTTAAATATTGAAGCATTTAACTCTCAAAGTTTGTCTAAAAAAAAAAAAAAAAAAAAAACATAAATCCCACCATGATGAAATCTATCACTAGTACCTTGACCTAAAAAAACCAAACCAAAACAACAACAAACCTTAAACAAACAAAAAACATCCACCACAGAGCAAATGAAGGGCCCTCAGCCTTATGACACAAGTCCAAAACATTCCTTTCCCCGACTTTTCTTCTCCAAAACAAAACAGATCAAATTACTATTCACTTAAGAGTCAGCTAAAACTTTAGTAATTGCCAAAATTTTCTCACATTAGTGTTTGAAAGACACAGAAAATTATGTACGTTTTTGAAGCGGAAAATGGTCTATCAAATCATTATCTTAGCTGCTGTGGTTTATTTGAAGATATTTTACAGCAGGAGCCTGTATCAGCAGAAAGATCAGGAAGGGCAGGAAATGGGGGAGGGAGGACTGAAAATAATTCTATCCGCTTTTCTGTTGTAGAAAATGGGTGAGAAAGTGTCTAACTGGATAAGTTCCAGGCTATAACAGTCTAATATGTTGCATCCCCTTTCTTCTAGAAATGGAAAATCCTCATTATGAGTATTCTCATCAACTTCAAAACTCCCGCATTTTGTTCACTTAAATTTACATGCAGAATTTTGTTATTTACTGAACAGCTGACTAATCTCGACCTGAAAATCAACATGATGGAAGACAGTAAAAAAATTTGGCTTACTCATAATTCCTTCAAAGACAGTACATGCTTTAAAAATATACTAAATTTTACAGTTAAAAAATAAAGGAACAATTCAGCTGTTTAATAACAGTCATAACATGATTAAGTATTTAAGACTCCAAACAGTTCTAAGAACTTGGTAACCATTTACTTCCACCTAAAGAACCAAACAAGTCAGCTGTTTTAAAATGATTTCCATATATTAAACAGTATTGCGTTCATTCAGCAGTCTGTTCCAGTCCATTTCAAATCCTGCCTGAAATGGTTTGCTCCTGAAATTTCTATCAAAATAGAAGATGCAGCTGTGCAAATTAAGACAATTCAGAACTTTAAGAGGAACATAAAAAATAATCAAACCATGTTAGAATGGTTCCAGGCAACTATGATTTAGTCATGAAAAACTATCCAAATAAGTTGGTGCATAAATGAAAAAATAAAGTCATTACAAGAAAATTCTTCTTTTTAAGTACAGTATTTGCAAGGGGGAAAAAAAAAGGAATCTATGCACTTTTTCAGAGTAAACTAGTGGTTTTCTTTTGGAAATTTTGTTTCTTTTTGAAAATCAAGTAGATTTGAGACTATTACGGTATTAGAAATTTATTTAACTCCTGACGGTCTGTCCTTCAAGTTTACCTATCAGCAGTACGAAGCTAATTTTTCTAGAATACACAGACACAAGAATACTGACCGCAGCCTGACAACGCATCTTGCATTAAAACTGTATTGCAATCATTTCAGTTTTAGTCATTACTTCATTACACAAATCTATTTCTAATTCAAAGCATGAACATCTAATTTATGTATTTAATAAAAGTTGGGGGGGTTAGGTGTTTTAGCATCCACTCAAGTACCCTGTTCTTTGCACATAAATTGGTGGTTTTCATTTTCTTTTTGAATAGTAGGACCCAAACTATTAACACCATGGGAGTGAAGAGAGAAGAGATTATGCAAGCATTACAATGTACTTGGATTTCTGAAAATGGGAATGTACCCCATATGCAAAACCCACCATACTTCTAGCATTCCAACACCTACTTAAGGAAAGAAAAAAGAAAACCAACCAACAAAACCCCAAACCAAACCACACTACCCATGCAGTTCGTGGAACAAAACACCACAGCTCCCTGCTGTGCCAGTCATTTTGCACAGCACTTCCAAAAATGGATCAGTGTTCAAAGTGGCCTATTAAAAAGCAAAGGAAACCAAAACCAAAGGGAATGGGAAGCACAGAGACAAGAGTTTTTCTCTGAGCTCTGGCAATCGCTCCATACCTTTTCTGCAAAATGGGAGTAAGCTTACTCAGCTCACAGAAAAAAAAACATGGGCAACAAAGTCACTAAAAAGACTATAAAAGACAAGGTCTGAAAATACAGTATTTTATTCAAATGTAATACATATGAAAAATCACTCCTTATAGTGATTGTCCAAAATACTCTACTTGTCACGCTTTCATTAAAGCAGAGTTTAGCAGCGAAATCTTAAATCAACAAAACAAATAGCACTGGGCAATATTTATATGCCTGTTGTTTTCTTTAAAAAAAACACCAAACAATTAAAAACCCAACCCCCAAAAAACCAACAAACCACCACAGGATGTGTATGGTAAAGAATATTTTAGAAATAAAATTTCATCCCCTTCAGAGATTATAAAGCACGAGTTTGGTGACCTCAAAGAATGAAATGTTTCTGCTTCCTGTGAACAATATAAGTTACTAACCTCTGGAACTAATGAACAATAACTGACTAAAAACCATATAAACACAAACAACAGTAATCATTTATAAGATTGGGGTAAGGATAAAGCAGAATATCTTGCAGAAAACCAAAAAGATTGTTGTTGCACTGCATTATAAATCAACATTCATTAGAGGAAGTAAATGTATGTCAAAACTTCACATTTTATCACGATAAACGTATTTAATTAGAATTTCTGGTTTGAATTTTCAGACATCTAAAAGGACCCAAATGTTCCCAGGATCTTAACTATCATACCCAATCAAAAAAGCCACTATGAACTAAAATCTGCTGTAAATCAAATTCACCTAACAAAGTTCCACTAGCAGTAAAAATAATAAAACTACCTACCTTCTTTTCATCACCACCTCTAACCACATATTTCATTACTCTTATCTCTTATCCTAAAGCAGAAAAATTCTATGACTAATTACTTAGAAATCTACTGTTAACTCAAGTTACAAAACCATTTCACCTTTAAAAAATCTGTATTTTACTGACTTTATTTCTTTTTATCAAATGAACAAAATAAACATGGAGAAACGATGTCTCCTGAGAATCTGACATGCAATGTCTGCACAGAATACTCAGTGTCTTTATAAACGCTGTTGCCATTAACTGTGTAAGATAATATATGAGAACAGATATTTAGTACTAATTTAACCACCAAGTGCTCTGTTATAGATTATACTGAAAACACCAAATTAACCTGCAGAAATTCTGAGGAAGGACTAAACTTGTTGGCATTTAGACTAGCTTTCACAGCCCTAGCACCAAGTTCAATTTCAGCCAGGAAATACTGTGATCTACCCACTGGTGAGTTACCCAGCTCATCTGCTGCTTCTGGTATTTCTGGAGAAGTTCAGGAAGATTGCTGTTTACTTACTCTTGGGTTTAACTTATGTGCAGCCTAGAGAACCCATGAAGACCTGAACTAGGTGTAAGACACAGAACAAGAAAATTATATAGAGAGTCATAAACAAAAATGCCTCTTCTGTTTTCCAACTGCTCAGCAAAAAAATGTTCATCTCCCAGGACACAAACAGTACCTTCCAACGAGTTTTAAGAATGACAGCTAGGTCACCAACCATTACCACACAGCAGAATACATGAAGCCATGTGAAACCATTAACACATTGAAACTCAGACTTCAATTAAGTTATACAAAAGAAATAAAAATAGACCTCAAAACTTCCATCTTCTCATTTGCAGTAATTCCATAAAACTTGTAGTGTTATTCTTTTAAGTAGCAAATAAGTTCTGCAAAACAGTTAACTGCAAAACAGTTAACATTTATATAATCACTGCTTTTCTAATGTATTTATATAGGCATTGTAATTATCTACCATTGGAAAAGTTGCACATTGAAAACATGATAATGAAATCTAATTGCTTGGTTACAAAAATATAAGGAAGTTTGTGAAGAGCTTATTTCATTTTTCAGTTAAAGTATGAGGAAAGCATCTGAGAAACAGACAGCACAGAATGAATGCTCTTCTGGTCTGCTAAGGGTAAGCCAAAACAATTAGCAAGACAGATACGATACGTGACCTGTCCTGTCCCATCTAATCTATCCTGTAATTGAGACAAGATAGAGGTCTGTGAATTAATTCTGTGCGAAAGCAAAGAGAAAACAAAAAAAAAAATCACAAACCAAAAAAATACCAAATACCAAAAAACAAACAAAAAAGCCAAATGAAAATGGAACTCCAAAAACCAAACCACAAACAAAAAAGTCAACGAAAAACTGAAACCCACGAAAATTGACTAAAAAAAAAACCCCAAAAAACAAACAACAACAACAAAAAACCAAAAACCAAAACAACCGCATTGCAACATATTTTCTATAGCTTAGAATTAGTTTTAACTATGCCTAACCAAAGTTTTAAATTGCTTCTCAGCAAACTACAGCTGGGGCTCACCTCTAAGGTCTGGAGCACGTGATGCTAACAGCTCTGCTCATTTGCACACAATCAAGCTGGACTGCTACACTGAAGAGCACTTTTTCAGCCATTCTGAAACTGCTGTGTCTCAGCTGTACAGAAAATAAGACTAAGATGGCTGCAATGTTCACTCAAGCCAATCAGTGACATCTCAGCAGGAGGTAAAACATTTACACAGCAAAGCATCTCTGTCTTTACCACACTGCAACAAACTGCAGAGGTGGAAGGGGTGGGTGGGTGTGAACAGTGGAGTGGTTTCTTTGACAGGCAGGAAGTGGTTAATGCACAGCTGCAGCACTGCAGCTTCTTTGCACCACTGGTAAAGAGAAAATCAGAATAAACCAAAAATGAGGAAGAGGCAGTCCTGCTAGGCCTGTGACCCAGGGATTGTATCACATGCTTCAAATCTCCCACAACTGCAAGGCAGTTCAGAATTCATATCACATACTAACAGTCACAGATACAGAGCTGGATCATGCACAGAGCTGAAAAACATTAGGGAATAGTTTTCAAGAGCAGGCTCACTTCAATGCTTATTAAAAGAAAAAAAAAACAAAAAAAAAAAAAACCAACCCACTTAAGAAATTAATCTATAACTTTGTACTGCTTCATCTACTTGAAAATAGTCTGTAATACTAGTTGCCCAATTGAAATTTTAGTTGGGGAAGAAAAAAGGATGTTCACTTTATAAGAAAGCTAACAAAAAATCTCAAGAACATTCTAGAACTTCAGCGGTTGCAGAAATCAAATATCTATTTCTTTATGACTGCAATGCAGCTTGTTGTCAAAGCTTTTCAAAGAAGAGCTGTATCTAGAATCACTTAAGGAATTTTGATGGAATCTTGTAACAGAGCAGTTCCTGAAGAACTGGTTTGAGAACCTATGGTGGAGAGAAGGGGGTTGCTAACCAAAACCACAAGTTTAACACAAAGTTAAATCCTTTAAAGGTTTCACTCTACTACCTGTTTATGGTAATAAAAATAATAATGTTGATTATTAATTATAATAATACAATAAATTATAACCAACCACGCACTCTCATAGAGACAACACTGAATCTGGAGGGAGCTCCTCTATATCTGCCTTACTTCTCTTCTACATAATCCAAATTTGTCTATTTTAAAAGAAAATACCTCCAAGAATCCATGGGGCAATTCTAAAGAAAATTAGTGTTGAATTATACCTAGCATTCTAACAAAAATAGTCTTGTGATCCAAAATTAGTCCAACATAGTAAGTCACTCCCCCCTAAAAAGTAGAACAACATGCCCTCCAACCATGAAAAGGTCTAGACTTATGTAACTGTGCATGTCTGTTGCCAGCTGTAGCTAGTTATTTCAGGATTGATTAATCATGCCAGCAGTAGTTGTCTGATGCACTCATCAGCACTACAGTCAGTATTTCTAACTTAAAAAATGGCAAAATACACCATCTGGCTTTTCCTTTTTTCCTTGTATTAGCATGACCTGCAGTACAAGAAAGGGCACATGCCACCATTATGAGACAGGTTCACGGACTGTCTCTGATAGTATGGTACAAATTTAGAAAACTAAATTAAAATATACTTTAAGTCCAAAAGACATTTCTCAAAAAACTTGTGAACATTGGAGAACAAATTCATTACAGGTAATTTTAAATTGCCCATTACAATGAAGCTTTTCTTCACCAACACCTTGTACTACAGTAAAAATTAAGTCTACAACCAATTAAAAAGAAATATTTTCTATTATCTGATTATATACTCCCATGTTGCTTACTCTGAACACCATATATACCACACCTTTAGCTTGTGGAAATTTACAATAACTTGTAAGATTTCAAAATTCAAACTTAAATATTCCGTTTGTGTAACAAATATACATATACTTTGATTTCCCCAATAGCAGTGTTTTAAATAGAATTCCGTGTTCAATATATTTACAGAATTTGTACATCAAAAGGTGAATTCTGACTTCAAGCCTTACAATTTCAGGAATATCACCAAAAACACAGGGACATTCTAACCCAGAATCCAAGCTGCGCTTGTACAACACTGTTTTATGTAACGCTGAGTCTTGGAGCTTGACGTATGGATGACAATGACTTAAATAGGTTTGAACAGGCAAAATAACAAGTTTGCAAAAAAATTTCACAGAATGCTTTCCCTGAGCCAGAGAAAACAGAATCCATGTCACAGTCCTGCTGCTATAAACGTCTTGCCTTGTCAGAAAGCTTCAGCAACACGCAGAGGCACCAATACATTAACACAGACACATGGATGCAAAAAATCTTACGAAATAGTAGGAAATCACATGCATTAACTTAAATGCCCAGTTTAACATACCTCCATTAACACAGGTGTGTTAGTGAAGTGTGCTTAAAAGTGTGTTAAAAGTTCTTAATCAAACTAATTTTAAAATAAAATCTGATGTTTAACTAAACACAGAGTTACGAATGGAAGAAGTCCTCTGAAACTGCTTTGGCCCTCTGAAATGTTTGGCCCAAAAGTACACTAATGTGTAATTCTATTCTACCACGGGACTACAGTTTTTTCATTGCTACTTAGCATGGCATTTATACAGATTCTCTAGTCAAAATCCCAAGAAAATAAAGCATTTTTATAGACTAGAGAATGGACATTAGACTTAATATGTTATGATAAGAACTCCAAACAACCTTTAATCCTGCCCTCTTTTGGTAACACGCCAAAGCACTCCAATATCATCTCAATAAGTTCAATTACTGTAGTCATAAATTAAAACAGGGCTTCTATTTTCCCAATTTCTCATGAGCTTCAAACAAAAATTGCAAGAGAATGGCCTCTTGTTGCTTCTCTAAGTATTGCCCTTTGTAAGTAACATCACCTTTGCACATGCCTCTTAAATATCATTACATAGAGCCACAGTTCATACCAGGGCTCCTTCCCTGAAGAATCAAGGGCAGGCAGAAATTTCTGCCCTTTCAGACAAGGTTTTATGCCTTTAAACATAACAAGGGCACGAGAGAACAGCCAAAGCATGAATACTTTCTTTTGCTCTAATTAGCTGTTTAGAAACCAGTTAGCTACGTGTCATCCACAAATCCTTGTGTCCAAACCACATCCTACCCACTTTTCTCACTTACCCTCTTCCTTTATTGATCTTTTTTGTTTTGTTATGTAGGGTTTTATGTTAGTTAACATTAAGTAGACAAAACCATTCTTACACTGACAAAATTCAGGAGAAACTACTATTTGTACATATTTCAACTGAAGTATCTAAACACTATCCACTGAAACCCTTTTTTATTCCTATTTTCACACTCGCCAGTAGACTGACTTCATGAAACATCTTGGCTCTCACTTAGGACTTCACAAATAAACACTACCTAAACTGCTGGGGGAAAGAAAACAGCTCATAATCATGAGACAAGGAATACTGAAGTTAAGAAAAACAAAAGTCTGCACAACATTTAAGGACTCTTCATTATTCCAAGCTGCTTGATGGTAGGACCAAAGAAGGAAATTTTCAGTGCATTGACTGGAGTCAGCAAGCATTTATGTTAATGTGTTTAAACATGTGTCTCAAAGAAACAAAAAATTTGAATGCAACTTCTTTTAAAAATGACCTTATGGAAACTGCAACATATTGGAGGCAAAGCTAGAAGTAACATGGCAGCTTTTGGATTGTTTGACTGGGGTTTTTCTTTTGTGGGGGTGACAAGAGGAATGTGTTTTTGTTTGGGAAATTGTTTGGGTTTTTTTTACACTACCATGAAATGAAAGATAATGCTTGAGACAGCACAAAATGACAGTTGTTAAAATAACCCGTGTATTTATTTTATTTCCCATATACACAGCCATATAATTAATAAAATCTGTGTGTTGACTATGGGAGTTTACTTGAAAGCATTTTCAGAAACCACATCTGGAAGAGAAAAACATTTTCCCTGTATTACAAAAATTCATGTTACCCATAGCAAAGTACCTCTATTACTTGAGCTAAATATTTTTAAAAATACATTAAAAAAAATACTTTGCACCCAGCCATCTAATTTCCTAAGTTCTCAAATGATTTGATGTTTGCTCATGAAAGAAATTAGTTAGTAATTCCTACATAAAGTTTTTAATAATTTGTAACAAGCACAGCTCAAATATAACAAAAGGCATAGTTTACTTTCATTTCCCAAACAAAAGCTTTTCCAGAGAAACATAAAAGGTATTTATACAACATACAGACATTTACCCAATGTTGTGAATTGTTCCACTATGATAGGATGGAAACCACCATACCACTGAAAATCGGGCAATTATTTAACACCGTATAGTTAGTACCATGCTCTCAGCCACACCTACAAGGGAGTCTTTACTTTCAAAAAAACCCTGAAAGATGGGGAGAGGAATGAAAAGGGGAGGGCAGATTTGCTGTTAAATATACAGGCAATTAAAAAAAAATACTCACAGCAGTACTAAACAAAATGAGGAGTAAGCAATGGAACTAGCAAATCCACATTTCCTACAGATTATAAACATTGTCTGGCTAATTCTTACTCAGGTTGTTATCACTGGTGCCTTACTAGATCACTAGACCAAGCAAGTGAACACTGGACACTGGCTTATGTACTGACTGACAGCAAGTTATCCCCCAAAACAACACATAATTTCAAAGCTCCCTCACTGCCAACACTAGTAGCCTCTCCTCATTCCAGCTGTTTGTTTGCACAAACTTTATAGGTATTAATTATTAATAATTAATAATTATTAATAACTAGTATTTCATATTTACCATGCTTTATATTTACTGAAAGCAAGTTTTGCAAGAACTACCAAGAAGAGTACAACTGGCAACAAATCTTCACATAAAAAAGAACATGGGCCTGTTGGAGTGAGTCCAGAGGTAAGCAACCAAGATGATTTGAGATGGATCACCTCTCCCAAGAAGAAAAGCTGAGAGAACTGGGGTTGTTTAGTCAGGAAAAGAAAAGGCTCTGTAGATACCCTCAGGGACCTTCCAGTGCTTATAAAAGGAATCTACAAAAATTTGGAAAAAAAACTTTTTACAAGGTTAAGTAGTTATAGAACAAAAAGTAATGGATTCAAGCTGAAAAACAGTAGGTTTATATTAGATACTAGGAAAAAATCCTTTAGTGTGAGAGTGGTGAGGCACTGTACTGTGAGGTGCTTAAACTGGGAATGCCTCACCCATGTAAGTTTTTGAGGTCAGGTTGGATGGGGCTCTGAACAACCAGGTCTAATGGAAGGTCTCCCTGCACATTGCAGAGCAGTTGGAAGTAGATTATTTTTAAGGTCCTTTCCAACCCAAACTATTCTATGATTATGGTTTGTTTTTCAATTACAGCGTTCTGGCTTTTTTAATGCTATCTAGTACAACACCAAGTGAAAGCATGAAGTACAAAGATACATAGAAATCACATGCAACTGAAAAATCTACTTTCAACTTTGGAATGCTTTTTGGCCTATATATATCTTCAGACAAACAGTCAAAGAAGAACAGCATTAAGAACTAGAATGCTCATTAACCAGAATATGCAATTTAAGATAAAAAATTCCCCTCCAAACAAAACAGATTCCCCTTTCTGAATCACACTTCCATTGTTCACCACAGTAAAAAAAAGTAATCCATTCTGAAAATCAAATTTTCAGATAATGAATATCAGTGCTTTATATTTACAATTGATGACACTTTTATAGTCTGATCTTTAGACTGATACTGTATTTCAGTTAGTTGCTTTCAAAGAATTAAACACTGTACACACAAAATCAAGAATTTATTCACTGCCATTATTATAAAAATACAAGATGGAAAAAAAGTTAGAAAAACCTGAACATGAACAAAAAATTAAGACATCTAAAAATGCTACCAACAATACACAAAATATTTTCAGCCAAATAAAAACTAAGATCTCTACAATATCATGTAAAATTATGCTCTTAAGAAGATAACCATAACTCAGAAGTTGACACAATCTATGTTCCAGATCCTCCTAACCAAGTATTAAAAATATTTTAAGTTACATTCTTTGGCATCATCCAGTAGGTTTTAGTATCTAAACCAAGGCCAAAGTAGAGAAATGTTAAATATTAGCTATTACACAATTCATAACGAAACCATATTCTGAGATTAAGACACTCTTACAGGTATTTGACTTGACAAGAAATATATGATTTTTAGAAAATGGCTTTTAATGAGCTGTCAAAAAAAAAAAAAAAAAACAACACAAAAAAACAAAAAAAACCACAAAAAAAACCCCAAACAAACCAAAAAAAATTCACAAAAACCAAAAAACTTGCCACACACAACAGCCCTATCTTGCTCTCCATCCTGTATTTGGGTCACTGTTGCTTGATAAACAGCTTCTTACAGTACAGTTGAACTAGGGAGAATATTTTCATGCAGTACACACCAGTGCAGTGAGTAGAACTGAAACACCAGGACTACAAATATACATCATGAAAGCAGCATTTGTGTTGACCTATTCACTAACTCCCACTTATTTTATGTGAATAGGTCAGTCTCTCAGAGTAATGTAATGTACTAGAGAAAACTAAGGAGACCAATGAGAAAGGTTTCTCAAAATTATTAAAAACATTAGATTTTATTGCATTTAAGAGCAGTATTAAATAAAAATGTATCAGGGAGGGGGACAAAATCCCAACTCCCCATACTCACCTATCATAACAGTTTTGTAACATGCAACTTATTTTCTTCATTTATTACCCCATATGAAAATTGTGATTAACGTGTGTCACTATCATAACTCCCAAAATAAAATCATAATGTAAACATGGAAGTAACCCATAATACAGAAAAAACACCAGGGGTAGAACAAAAAGGAAAAAGAAAACATTAACATGCAAACTATTACTGACTTAAAGGATCTTCTGGATTACATTCTATGAATAAACTTCTGCTTACATTCCATGAATAAACTTGGCATTTTTGCCATATATATAGTTTCTGATAATCAAATTTAAATAAACCTAATAAATAGTTACATCATTATAACAGTTAAACAGTGAGGAATAGCATTTTTTCCCTAATTTTGAAAACAAAATACAGTACTTGGCTTAGTCAGCTCCTTTTCATGGTGAAAATATTTCTAGTTTGTAACAGGAAACACATACAAATACAAGGAAAATGAAAATCAAGTTCCTAATGACAAACCAGTATTTCAGAATTAATTGAAAGTGTTAAACATTTTTGTTTGCACTGAATTCTGTAAAATCAGTATTTAAAACTTAATTATTAACTTTTATTAAGTTGTTCAGGCTCTTTCTTGGCTGGCAAATCACCTTCCACCAATGATGGTAAGAAAGCATATGCTTACGTGTTTTATGTCCCCAAGGAAAACATTACTATAAGAGCTTTTATAGAGAAATTGACACACTAGAGTTAATGTTGGTTTTTTGAATTTGTGAAATGAGTAAAATAATACAAACTACAACTTAAAAAGATAAAGAAAACGTGGCAAAAAACATGTGCCTATTAGAATCAGCATCTTCTTGAAAACAGACTTCATATGGGGTAGAAGATTAGAGGTCTTACAAAAAATCCATCAAAACAACTATTTAAATTAACGCCTATAGTTATTATTTTATGGTTTTACAAATAAATGCTGCTGTGATTAGTTTCAAGTCCACACGACATCCAAGACCCTCTTGAAAAATTATTTCATACAGTAAAATATAACTCTGTTCCATATTATCACAGAAAACATCAGCTCAGCACTGCTACAGCTGGTAGAAAGGTTGCAGCTGATAAAAATACCATTTACCCCAAAGCAATGTAATAAGTTCTCTAAACCAAAAATGTAACAAGAACCCAAAATTATTAACATAATGCTCTCTAGATTACATACACATAGAAATTTAACTTGGTACTTTTGGAGCATATAAAATAATACCTGCTATATGTCAAGGATAAATTGCGGATGCAGTTACCATGATTCATGTATTGCATAAATTTTCATGTAGTTATTAGCGAATTTATTTTATAATTGGCCTGACAACAACCATTAGCCCCATTTCATAGATCTGAAACTGAGACATTACCTACCCAGGATCACGTATCAAACAGCAGTGGTTTCTGTGTTTGGTTTATTCCCCTTCAAGAAATTCTTAATACCTGCAGCAACACTTTCCTTCATACCTTCCTGTAGTACTGCAAAAACCAACACCTAATTAGAAACCCACTTTTTTTTTTACATTGATAGCTGATGGTTGTGTACAGAGTTTTGTATTTAACTTATTAATTCCACATTTAAGCAGAAATTAAGAACATTCTTCACTCTTCCGCTTTTAAAAAGATAAGCATTCTGAACTGTAACAAGCGCAGGCATATATTTTAACTTCCAAAAGAGAGACAAATTGCATGCTTATAAAACATTCTGATTTTGCAGATTTAAGTTTTAATAAACCTATTCATAATAATACCGCATTTTCTTGTATAGTTTATTAAACATGGTCTTACTTCCGCTGGTTAACATAGTAAATGTCTAGATGTGTAAGTGACGTTTATCTGTGACTGAAGCCTGCACTTTTAAGCTCACTGACTGCTTCCTAGAACAGCAGAGCTGTTCACTCCTTTATTTTAAGCAAGTACTTTTTCCATCAACATTTCCATTCAACTTTTCCAGTAAGTCTATCTATGTTAAGGATCGCAGTCAGGTGACACTACTTAGAATGATTTCAAGTTTACTGTTAAGTGACAAAATAACCTACTATTAGCATTTCCACCAAATATCTGCCAACAACTGCAAAATCCAGAAAGATGGATTTGCTAGAAGAACAAACTACTCAAGGGCAGAGCTACAACAGGCCTCACAATTAAAGAAAAGAACACTTAACTGTGAAGAGTTTCGGTATTTAAAATACTTAAACTTAAGGGAGAGGTTCGAATGTATCTTCTTTAACTTAGCACATGGCTTAAACTCTTTTGCCATGCTGCCTGATGTGGGCGGCCATGACACCTCGAGGAGCCGCTCGGGCCTTGTTTACTGGTGGCATCGCACGAGTAGGCACAACTCAGCCTTCTCTGTTCCCACAGAGAAACTCTCTGGTTTCCAATAAACAAGCATATCCATAAAGTAGAGAAATTGTGCCCTGGTGCCTACCAGTCTAGGAACACCACCAACAGTTTCCCCTCGTTGTTTCCACAGTCCATGCGCTGCGACGTCCCACGCCCGCCGCGTCAGTGCGGCCCTTCCCGGCGGCGCCCAGCACCGCCCAGGCCACGCCAGTCCATTTCCGGCAGGGAGCGAGGGAACGCTCTCGAGGCGCCGGACGTGCTCCTGTCCCACCCAAACGCGCAGTCACCTCACCTCGCCTCGCCTCGCCTCGCCCAGTCCGCGTGAGGCGGGTCGCGCCCAGGCGGGTGCCCGGTGCTGCCCGGTGCGCGCCCGCCCGGTGCGCGCCCCCGTCAGACCCACCTGTGCCCGCGCCGCCACCGCCGCCGCCAACGCGCGAAAGCAACAGGGACGCGCACGCGCGCCACCGCCGCTGCACTGGAGCCAGGTCACGTGCTCCCATGCATGCGCGTGTACAGAGCTGCAGCTTCCCGGCGCATGCGCACTGTTGCTGCTGCAGCCGCCGCCGCCGCACGGAGCAGCGAGCACAGCCGCCGCTGTGCCCTGCCCGCCCGGCCCCCGCGCCCCGAGCGCGCCCCGCGGTACCTGCGCCCTCGCGTCCCGAGGCAGCTCCCGCCCGAGCAGCCGCCGCCGCTGCTGCCGCTGCCGCCGCCGCGGATTCAAACTCGCAACGCGCTCCGGGCGCCAACACCGCCTCCCCCGGTCGCACACGCCGGGCCGCTATGCAAATGAACCCCGTGTCTCCTCCCCTCTCTCTGTTGGCCCCGCCCCCTCCGTGGGCACAGGGGCCGGCAGTGGGGGGCTGCTCCGGAACCGGCCAATCGCAGGGCCGGCCATCTTGGTAGCATGCAAATAAGCCCCCGTGATATTTAAATGAGCAGTGGCCCCGCCCCTTGGCGCACAGCCGTGCAAGGGTAGGTGCATTAAGCACCGGGGCGCGCTGCGGCCGCTGCCGCTAGGGGGCGCTGTGGCGCACCGAAGGGCGGTGCCGGGAGCAGCCGGCCCATCCTCCCTTCCTGCCTGCCGTCCTCCCTTCCCTTCACTGTTTCCCGCCACAGGAGCTCCAGACAAGGTAGCTCTGCAGCCTCTCCGACACCTTCGAAAGCCCGCCTGAAATTCGCCAGGCTGCATTATTAGTGACCTGCTATGCTCGCTGCTCGTCCCTTATCACATCTCATGTCCCGCTTCTGGGCTAGGGCTGTGCCTGAACAAAGCCCAGAGGTTTGGAGTTGTTTGATAACACACACTGAGATTCAAGAGGGCCAAGAAACCTAAGGGTGCCTATTGGCTCTACTTTTAGGTGAATCTGAAGCACATGGCCTATCCTGGGTGAGCTTCAGGTCAAAACCACAAGTGGCTATTTCTCATCCACCCTGCATTTCTGCCTCAGGCACGGGGGTGAAAAACACACAGCCTGCTTTGACATGTACTAGAACTTGGTGCTCTTTGTACTACAGCCACAGGCAGAACTGACCAGCAGGTGGTCTGTCCCATGAGGCATGGGTCACGTCTAGGAGAGAGACCCATGGCTGTGTCCTTAGGTACACATGAAACCATAAGAGCATAGAACAGAATGTGTAGACTTCTCGGCAGAAGTAGCAGTCACCTACTAAGCTGGTAGTGGAGAATCCTCTTCTCTCTTGTTAAGGCAAAAAAAAAATCACATTCTTCCTATTGAACGTGTGAAAAACAGCATTTGTATTTGTTTTATTGAAAATCAGGCTAAATATGAATAAAATTTGTTTGTCATATACGGACCAGGCTGACCAATAGGCTTCTCTGTGCATGTATATTGTGAAACAGTATCTATGAAACAGCCATTTTACGAGTCCTGTCAGGTGTGCTTGGTGGATTGGCTAAGGAAACTTTCCTGTGTGACTATCCAGGAACCACCCTGGCAGTTACAATCGCACCACCAAAGCTGGGACTGGACTGAAGCTGCTTTTCACTCGCGGCTCCAGCAACCGATGGGTGCTCCACTTGAGTCCTACCCTCACCATGCTCCCACAGTCAGATCAGGTCTCTTTACTGGTTTGACCCCAAGTTTCCAATAGCAGAGTCTCCAGCATCTGGATCCTTAAAATAATAAAATCACTGTGCAACAACAGAATAAGAGCTGGAGTTGGTGCCTTGGAGTAGGGATCCTGAATAAAGGAAGCCCTGGGCTTTTATACCCTCCCATTCTATGCACACTACAGTCTGACGTATTCCAGCTGCGTCCTGGGCTCCTGCCATGTCTCTGAGTGTCCTGATCATGAGGCCAATGCCACAAGCCCTTTGCTTCCATTGTTGTGCAAAGGGTTGCCTTCAGTTCACAGCCTCCTGCCCCTCTGGGGCTCCTGCCACCCAGAGCTCAATCTGCAGCTGCACTGCAGCTACACACTGAGCTACCTGCACTGAAGGTTTTCCTCAACAGATTGAGGGGCAGTGGTTTCGGGTTCTGCCATTCCCAGTGGTTTGCCTGATCTCTCTGCTACTTGTTTCCATTGCACAGCCAAGATGGAACAAGGAAGTGTACACGTGCCCATAAATTTGCAAATACATCTGCAACAGGGCTTTAAGATGGGATACCAATCTTGAACAGCTGAAATGGGAACATGCATCTTCCTCAGCTGTCTTTGCTGCAGGCATGACAATTTCTAAGAACAAGTATGGCAGAAACCTGTAACCATAATGTCTTAAACTTTCATTGTTGAGCTACAGTTTCATAGTAAAATTTTTGTCTTGAAAAAGGGATACATTGATTTGAAGTTAAGTCTTCTGAGCTTTTGTGTACAGTCAGATGACAAGGTTTTTCAGAACGAAGAAGCCAGAACTACCCAGAAGTGGGCAGTTCATGGCCATGCCTATTGTTTAACTTGTAAATTCACTTCTGGTGATCACTTTTGCAGGGTCCGTGCATAAAAATCCTTTGGGAGTTAATCAGGATTGAATGCTTTCTGGCTAAAAGGTGAGTTTCCAGAAGCCTGTGAATCTCTTCAATCTCTATAGTCTCTTTGAATAACAACTAGTGTTATTCCAAACTTAATTTAGTATAGAAGCCATTACAGCAAGGTAGTTTTGTTCAATGCAGTACAATTAATGTAGTAAAGAGAGAGTTAAGAACAAGAGCTGGCACCAATCTCTTCTCTCTGGCAACCAGTAACAGGACCCGAGGGAATGGCATGCAGAGGAGTCAGGGGAGTTGTATTAATGTAGCTGTTACAGCAAGTCAGTACCCTGCTATGGCATTTCAGATACCAGCAACAGCAGTAGGACTGTATCCTTAAATTTGAAGAGGTAATATTTGAATTACAAGATTAGGAATTTGAGAAAGTGAAACTCCAGATTTTTGTCAACCACTCTTCATGTGACTGGTCATAAATTTGAAAAAGCAATAGTATCAGTTTATATTGCTCAGCATCTTTGCAACAAGAATGTTAAAATAAAAAATTTTCAGAAAAACACAACTTCATCAACTTGTCTCTACTTGCAAAATGTGAGGAGTTTGCTATAAAAGGAATGTGCAAAGCAAACAGTACACTGGAATTAAATTAACAAGATACAAAATTTTAACACCACAAAAAACTAGATATCCATCTAGTTTCCTGTCTGATTGCTCTGTTAATGTGTTCAAGCATTGTAATGATAAACACAGAGAAAAAATATATTCCAATGCACTTTAGAAAAATAAGTTAAAAATTGGGCATCTTATGTGCAACAGAGAATTTCTTCTTGATTTCCAATTCACCATTGATCTTCATGCTTAAAATCTGCATAAAATATTTAATTTTCTTATTTCCAGGTAGTGTTATAGGACACCTTCCATCCTATGAATATCACTACAAGTCTGATTACATGATCCTTCTCTCTGTATGTCAGGTTGTGTTAGAAGTGTGATAATTAACACCATGAATATTTTCAAAATATTGACTCTCCCTATATGATTTAATAATTGCTAATGGAGTCATTGTAGGGTCACAGTGGGAATGCTAAAAGGAAGAAAGGAAAGTGATGCACAAAAAAAGGTACAATTCTCAGTATGAAAATGTACTTTTTATATAAAGATAACTGCTGACTTTTAATAAAAAGAAAAGATTATCATAACAAATATTTAGCAAGAGGGGAAAAGTAATTTTATTTCCAGCAATTTTAAATAGTTCCTGGAGAACATGTATTTAAAGACCTCACTTTGCTAAATGGATGACATTTTTGAGCCAGTAAGATTTACATTAATTGTTTTTTGGTAAATCACTAGATTAGTCAGTATTTCTTACATATTAATCACCTAATAGGATGGAATGATTAAACTTATCTGATTATAAACAATTCCTACACAGGTCAAAAGAAACACCATAATACCAGAAAGTAATTTCACTAACAGAAAAAATTTTGGTAAGAAAAAAAGAAATCCTTATTTGACAACCTGATCTGTGATTTGGCACTGTTACGTTAATGGTTCAACTTGCTGATCATAGAGGTCTTTTCCAACATTAACATTTCTCTGATTTCAGTCTTCAAGAATTTCACTATGAAGGCTTAAAATATCACTAATAAAGAAATTGCATGTTAACTTTCTGGTGAAGAAAAACAGCTTTTAAAATTCCTTTTTCATACAAAGGCACTTTTTTTTTTAATACAAAACTTTAAAGTACATTTATGAATTTATGTTAAGACATTTTATAAATCTTCTAAATATGTTAACTTTACAGTAAAAGAACAAAGAGTAGAAACACGGAGAATATAACCAAAATACTTAAGGAAATTTTCCTGTAATGAATTAAAGTTACTTAAGGCATTTACACTTAGGTTATTTTTCACAGTAGATTAAATATCTTCTTGCAATGTGAATTTTGTAAAATATGCTGTTATTATCTATTATCTTTAAGGCTAATAAGAGGATTTGAGGAAAAGTCCTAAATCTTCTCTATTCCTCTCTGATTTTATGTTAGTTTTAAAAAATAAATTTTACTAGTTATGAAATAAATATTCTCCTGCTCAGCTGTTTTTGATCAAACTTACTTTGTTGTGACTTTGGTGTTGTAACTAACTAAATTATTTGCTGAGCAGACATATTTAGTTTAAACACCTACCAGTCATTTTTCCCACGGAGTTCTCCTCTCTTACTTCACTACTTTCCACTTCCACCTTAACAAATTGTATCTAACTTAATTCCTGGTTTCAATAAGAAAATCTTCTTTTGTAGCAGCGGTATTTGTATAGTTCAGTGGTAAGTACAAAGTCCATTTAATGACAAAACTATGTTTTTACAGCTTTTAAAATTTGTTCTACTAAACTATCAGTATTTTGAGATACAGGCAAGTATCTGTCCATTTTTATGCTTAACATCTAGTAAAGAGTCTATCAGACTTTGAAAGAAAACATGATTTTAACAAAATGCGACGTGATTGACAACTGGAATCTATTAAATTAACATCCTTTCCAAAATAATCTAAAAATAAAGTCAATTCTGAGCACCAATCAGGAACATTTTTTGGGAGGAATAGCTTGTCTCCTACTGTCTCATTTGTTATGAGAAACTTGGAAAACCTAGTTGTAAAACCAGTACCTAATATGCAGGATATAATCACTAGAACTATTCATCTGGCCATGAAATAAGCCGGTTGCCATCAAGTGTGTTGACTGAAACTCAGTTCCTGAATACAGTTCTCTTTCCATTACTTCAGGAAAATTGCTGTAGGAATAGCTTTGTTTGGAAGATGTCTTTCTCCCTCTAAAAATGCAAAGTAATACAAAGTCATCAGGTAAAGTAGCATTGTTATTGCAGTACAAGTTGAGGAATTAGTAGTCAGTTTTAGCTTCCATAATACTTCTTAGATGCAGCATGCTTTATCTTCAGTCTACACAGTTTTCTGAACATGTGTCTCATTAAGTTTTATCCAATATAAGTATTTTTAGAATTGGGTAAAGAAATGTAAAGAATACTTTACATGATTCCTCCTTGGAATACATTTTGACCTGTTGGAAGGAATCTTTCTGAACGTGTTTGGAATTGTAATGCATACTGGATGTTTTCAGTAAATAAACTGATCATCTCATCTGCAAATCATCTGAAATGTGTGGGTTGATTTTTGTGTATTCTAAATATTCCTTAGTCTAAATAAATGAAAAATACATGAAAAAAACATGACCTTGAATGTTGAGCAACAGAAATATATTGGTAAAAAGGCTTACCTCAGGGTGAATCATTCTTCTCTCAGTTTTCTCATTCTCAGCTCTAGCCTTAAGCTTTTTTCAATGTCATACCTGCTTTAGATCCTTCTAGAAAGTGGAAGACTCATGGGTTAATGAATTAAAGTGGTATGTCTCAATAAATTATGTGTATCTGGAGGAAACTGCCAGTGAAGAATCAGATGCTGAGTGATTTACTAACAACTTTGAAAGGTAAAATACTTGGGCTTAGCAGCAGTGAACTTTTCAAGATGATGTTAATTACACAATAACTGGGACTTAGGGTATCTCATTATCTCAATTGTATTTTAAAAGGTCTCTTTTTTTTTTTTTCCTTCAATCCCAGTACAATCAACCTTCTACAGACTTGCTGGAGACTTTGTAAATAAAAAATTGGCTGACAGATGAAGAGTGGAATGTAAGAAATAGCTTATTTGGATTTATTTACTTATAATTATCAGTTTTGTTACTTCTCTATTTCCAGCTTGGTTTGAATTTTCTCCACAATGTCCTTAAGTGGAAATGAAGGATAACTTAAACCTTATTGCATTTGTACAAACCTAAAAAAGCAATCATATTTCTAAAAAAACCCCATCAAGTTTTGGGTTTGACTGTATTCAGTTGGCCATTGTTTTTGCTAGAAGTCATTGTCTTCCTTTAAAGCCTCTTCCTAATTGAAGTTGTCATCTGGTATTTTTTAGCCAGATTCTGAGTACTTTGTCATTATTTCCTCCTGTAGGGTTTTATTATGTGGTAAACAAAGATGAATATTTCTTGTATAAATATAGCTTAGATAATATCCAACCATTCTTCCAATACTGAGGCATGTAATTAACCAAAACACGTGATATTCACTGGTACTGATTAAAGTCATCAACAAATGGAGGAATCAGCACTGCCCATTGGCAGTT